>NW_016820844.1:378763-394218 GCF_001698545.2 Rhinopithecus bieti | reverse complement strand
CTGGAGTGCAGTGGCCGGATCTCAGCTCACTGCAAGCTCCGCCTCCCAGGTTTACGCCATTCTCCTGCCTCAGCCTCCCGAGTAGCTGGGACTACAGGCGCCCGCCACCTCGCCCGGCTATTTGTATTTTTTAGTAGAGACGGGGTTTCACCGTGTTAGCCAGGATGGTCTCGATCTCCTGACCTCGTGATCCGCCCGTCTCGGCCTCCCAAAGTGCTGGGATTACAGGCTGGAGCCACCGCGCCCGGCCTAGCATTTATATCTGTAGACTTTGAGTCAAACAGAGTGCTCTCCATAATGTGAATGGGCCTCATTCAATCAGCTGAAGAGAAAAAAAAACTGATGTTTCCTAAGGAAAAAAGAATTCTGTCAGCAGAATGCCTTCAGACTCCAGCTGTATCATCAATCCTTCCCTGGGTCCCCAGCCTGCTGCCCTACCAAGAAGATTTTAAACTTGTTTCCACAGTTGCAGAAATCAATTTCTGAAAATAAATCCCCCCTCCTATATGCATACATACATACACACACACTCACACATACACACACACACACACATCCTGTTGGCTCTGTTCCTGGGGAGAACCTTCACTAACACACATGCCTTTTCTTTTATTTAAATCTTCTTTAATTTCCTATTTTAAAAAAGTAAAAGTTTCTTCCTAATTCTAATTAGGAATGTTCTTACCTTGGAAAAGTGAAAGAACTCTAGTTAGGTCTTACAGAGGTACTAAACCAACACACCTTTTAACCCAACCGCGACCCTGGAAAGATAAAGCAAAGCGAAACAAAATGCACAGCAAAATAGACATAATCCTAAAGATTTTTAAATAATATTTTTAAAAAATTAAACATTATGCAAATACATGCCACACTTGCTTTGTCCATGCATAGTCGCTATACACAATTTTGAAAAATACTGTGTTGTCCTCTTGTTTTAAAAGTCATATACAGGCCGGGCATGATGGCTCACTCCCGTAAATCCCAGCACTTTGGGAGGCCGAGGCGGCGGATCATCTGAGGTCAGGAGATTGAGACCAGCCTGACCAACATGGTGAAACCTTGTCTCTACTAAAAATTCAAAAATTAGCAGGGTGTGGTGGCACGCGCCTGTAATTCCAGCTACTCAGGAGGCTGAGGCAGGAGAATCGCTTGAACGTGGGAGGCAGAGGTTGCAGTGAGTTGAGATCACACCACTGCACCCCATCCTAGGCAACAGAGTGAGACTCCATCTAAAAAAAAAAAAAAAAAGTCATATACAAAATTTTGTTTTGTTTTGTTTTTGTTTCTTGCTGCCTAGCCCCTTTGCCATCCCAAGATTTTCTTTACAAGGACCTAAGCATAATTCACTCATTACCTTGGGGTATCAGGGCAAGATTCAGTCTGTGTGGTGGGGGTGTGTTTGTGTAGGGGAGGAGGGGAAGAGGCCTTTTATCAAACTACAACAAAATGTCTGGTTTGGACATGAAAAGCAGTGTCAAGGAGCTGTTTGAAATTTAAACTGTTCTACACTCAGGAAAAAGAAAAAAGGAGTCAGCTTTGAGAATGAAGCTATGTTACAAGTTAAAGTTGGAGGGCTTTTAGTGTGTCTGTTACAGCTTCCTTTTCTTTTCTTTTCTTTTTTTTTTTTAAGGCAGGGTCTCATATCTGTCACCCAGGCTGGAGTGTAGTGGTACAATCTCGGCTCACTGCAGCTTCTGCTTCCTGGGTTCAAGAGATTCTCATGCCTCAGCCTCCTGAGTAGCTGTACGGGGACACACCAGTATGCTTGGCTTTTGTTTTGTTTGTTTGTATTTTTAGTAGAGATGGGTTTTGGCCATGTTGTCCATGGCTGGTCTCAAACTCCTGACCTCAAGTGATCCACCCACCTCAGCCTCCCAAAGTTCTGGGAATACAGACCTGAGCCACCGTGCCCAGATTTCTGTCATAGTTTTGTCGGTGGCCTAGAATACTGTTGTAAAATGTTTTATCTACCTTTTCATTAAAATATAATTAACTTACACTTTGCATCAATAAGACTTCTGGCACTACAGACCAGCAGTGTCAGAGTAGGCTTAGTGCCTCCTTGTTGGTGTTTGTTTTAATTGCACGAGCACTCTAACATCTTCTTTAATTTCTTTCAGCAATGTTTTGTATTTTCCAGAGTACAATTCTTGCATCTCCTTGGTTAAATTTATTCTGAAGCATTTTATTCTTTTTGATCATATGCTTATTTTTATATCTGTATGAGAGCCACAGATTTAGCTTTTTCTGAAAGCCATCTTTTAACAAATTAATATGTAATTTCCTTTGATCAACAGAGTGTAATGGATCCCCTACTTGAAGACTCTTTGGAATATCACATGACTTCATACAGAGTTTTATTTGTATTATTAAAGTATAGGTGTAATCTTCTCTCTCTCTCCAATCCTGCTTGTATACTTCCTATCCTCAGTGGCGGAATGCACTTAAAGAGTCTAGATTCAGCCAGGCTCAATGGCTCACACCTGTAATCCCAGCACTTTGGGAGGCTGAGGTTGTGGGGTATCTATCAGGGGAACCCACCCCCAATAATTCTATGTGAGTCATTTTCTATTTTCCCTAAGTGTCGGCTGATCTGAGAAATAAAGGGAAAAAGTACAAAAGAGAGAAATTTTAAAGCTGGGTGTCCGGGGAAGACATCACATGTCAGCAGGTTTCATGATGCCCCGCAAGCCGCAAAACCAGCAAGTTTTTATTAGCAATTTTCAAAAGGGGCGGAGTGTACGAATAGGGTGTGGGTCACAGAGATCACATGCTTCAAGGGCAACAAAAGATCACAAGGCAGGAGGTCAGGGCGAGATCATAAGGACAGGGTGAAACTAGAATCACTAATGAACTTCCATTTCCCGCTGTGTACACATTGTCATTAACAAACATTTTAACAGGGTTCAAGAGCAGAGAACCGGTCTGACTAGAATTTGCCAGGCTGGAATTTCCTAATCCTAGCAAGCCTGGGGGCACTGCAGGAGACTAGGTGTGTTTCATCCCTATCTACATCTGCATAAAGGCAGACACTCCTAGGGCGGCCGTTTCAGAGGCCTCCCCTGGGAATGCATTCTTTTCCCAGGGCTGTTAATTGTTAATATTCCTTACTGGGGAAGGAATTTAGCAATATTTCTCTTGCCCATTTTCTGTAATAAGAGAAATATGGCTCTGTCCTGCCCGGCCCACAGGCAGCCAGACTTTAAGGTTATCTCCCTTGTCCCCTGCAAATCGCTGTTATCCTGTTCTTAAGGTGCCCAGATTTCATATTGTTCAAACACACATGCTCTACAAACAATTTGTGCAGTTAACGCAATCATCACAGGGTCTTGAGGTGACATTCATCCTCAGCTTACAAAGATGACAGGATTAAGAGATTAAAGTAAAGACAGGCATAGGAAATCACAAGAGTATTGATTGGGGAAGTGATAAATGTCCATGAAATCTTCACAATTTATGTTCAGAGATTGCAGTAAAGACAGGAGTAAGAAATCATAAAAGTATTAATTTAAGGAACTAATAAATGTCCATGAAATCTTCACAATTTATATTCTTCTGCCATGACTTTGGCCGGTCCCTCCGTTTGGGGTTCCTGACTTCCCACAACAGGTATCACCCAAAGTCAGGAGCTCGAGACCAGCCTGGCCAACATGGCAAAACCCCGTGTCTACTAAAAATACAAAAATTAGTAGGGCATGGTGGCGGACACCTGTAATTCCAGCTATTCAGAAGGGTGAGGCAGGAGAATCACTTGAGCCAGAAGGTAGAAGATGCAGTGAGCCGAGATCACACCACTGTACTCCAGACTGGGCGACAAGATGGAAACTCTGTCTCAAAAAAAAAAAAAAAAAAAAGAAAGGAGTTTTATTTCTGTACAGTATATAATGCTGTTTGAAAGCATCACAAGTGTTGCTAAATTAGACATCTCCAAGGCATATCAAGTGAAAAAAGCACAATGTAAAATAGTATGTATAATGTTACATTTTACATAACTAAAAAGGAAAAGTAAAATGTATTATGTATATTTGCACCTATTGCATGAAGAACACTGAGGAGAATACATAGGAAACTAAGAAGAATTGTCATCATATATGGGAGGTAGTACTGAGAATGCCAAGAACTGGGCAGATATGGGCTATGAGGAAGAAGAAAATCTTCACTTTTAGTTACTGTTTATGTGAATGTATTAACTTATCATATATATGTATATATATCCTTAATTTTTAAGATCAAAAGAAGCTTTTTTTCCTTTTCATTCTTACTGTGTTGATGTTGAAAATTATTGTCCCTCATTTTAAAACCATATTTCATCTTACATTGCACTGAAGAGAGGAAGATAACCCAGGATAGGCAGTAGGAAGTGTGGGTGGGTTAACAATTTCTTGTTTTGTTAGTTTTTCTACTACTTCTTTAACAAACTACCACAAATTCAATAGCTTAAAACAACATCCATTCATTATCACACAGTTCTGTGCATTATAAGTCTGGCAGGGTGTCATCAAACTAATACCAAAATGTCAGCAGGCCCCGCCATGTCCCTTATGGAGGCTCTAGGGGAGAATTCATTTTCAAACTCACTCAGGTTGTCAGCAGCATTCAGTTCTCTGCAGCTGTAGGATTGAGATATCGGTTTAAAGGTTGCTCGCAGTTTCTAGTAGATGCCTGAGTTCTCTGGCTGGTGGCTCCCTTCGTTTTCAAAGTCAGCAACTGCCCGTAGAATCCTTCTTATACTTAAATCTGTGTATATCATCTAATATACAATGGACTAAGTAGTAGGTACTCTTTATTAATTCATTCTAAAGAAATCTTTTTCAGTCGCTGACTTTGAGCTACTTACTATTCTTGACGTGAAAAATGCAGCACTGAGTGAAACAGAGGGAGCCCCTTCCCTTTGTGGTTCGCCCACTATGTCCTTGGCGCTCTTTTTGAGCCATTATTTACCTCATTATTTATCAATATTGTTAATGTCATTTTCATAGCAACTCATATTTTAAAATAAGAGAAGGGTGAAGATATGTTGGGAGGATGAGGAGTGAAGGAAGAAATGTAAATGAGACACATGCCAGGCACATGGGGACCCAGTGACAAGACTCCAAGAAAAGCACAGGACAGGAAAAGCGAGGTGTTAAGCCTTAGAGTGGCCCCAGAGGCTCTGGCCCTCCTATCTCCCACCACACACTCCATTTTCATCAAATTTCAAGCGTATCGCTTTTATGATATATGTTCAAAAATTGTTTAATGAATTGTAAATAACTTGGTAAGGGCCTCATCATAAATGGCTTGGTATGGGCCACATCGAGAACGGCTGTCAAACATAAGCCAAAGGCTAACCACGGATCCATTTTAACGCTGAGCAGTTGTGGTTGCAAGCCTGGAGCTTGGCAGAAAGCAACGTCACAAGTCTGGCTTTTTCCCACATAGACTGAACCCTTGCCCTCAAAGCTACAAACACAACAATTTAACCAACTGAGCGATCAATTAGGGGAAAAATCAATATGATCTCTTTCAAAAGCTTAAAATATGTCAAAATAGTGTCATCTCAGAAAGTTTTTTTCGCAAAATAATACAAGATATTATCGAATTCTTATTTTTCCCATTCCTAAAATCACCCACGCACCTCACTGAATTTCCTTTAAAAACTCTCCATCCTGGCCTGGCGCGGTGGCTCACGCCTGTAATCCCAGTACTTTGGGAGGCCAAGGCAGGAGGATCACCTGAGGTCAGGAGTTCAAGACCAGCCTGGTCAACACGACGAAATCTCGTCTCTACTAAAAATACAAAAATTAACCAGGCGTGGTGGCACACTCCTGTAATCCCAGGGACTTGGGAGGCTGAGGCAGGAGAATTGCTTGAACCTGGGAGGTGGAGGTTGCAGTGAGCCAAGATCATGCCACTGCACTCCAGTCTGGGCGTCAGAGCAAGAATCTGTCTCAAAAACAAACAAAACAAACAAACAAAAACCTCTTCATCCTAACTGGTATATTGTTTCTTCAAAAGAGCAGAAAACGTACAAATCTAATGCTTGTCTAGCTATTGCAACCACATTTACAAATGGATAGGCAGAACTCCGGAGTAAGCTAGGTGGGGTCGATTTAAAAAAAAAAAAAAGAAAAAAAGAATGGTGAAGTAAAGAAAAAAATTCCTGTCTAGCTAGTGCAACTACATTTATAAACGGAGAGGCGAGGCTCAGGAGTTTGATGTAAAAGCCAACTTTACAAGCGAGGTGTGGTCAGTTTAAAGTAAAACGAAAAGGAAGGGAGGGGAAAAAAAAAAGACGACGAAGTGGCCCGTACGGGGGTCGAACCCGCGACCTTGGCGTTATTAGCACCACGCTCTAACCAACTGAGCTAACCGGCCATCTTGGTGGGTGAACTTCTTCTTATGTTTATTTAAATCATATCCGATCCATGTCCTCTGATGTTTTTCTTTGTAACAGAAATGTTACTTTCCCTTTCATTAATAAAATATATTTTTTTAAGAAAAAGAGAACTCCTCCCTGTAGGCACAGGTAAACTATGCTTTTTCAGGGAAAACAATCTCAAACCACTGATTTTGACTGGAGAAAACTCAGATTCAACGACCCCAAGCAGGGCTTCCTTCCCCTCACCAGGTGAAGGACTCAGAACAAACCAAAAAGCAACTCCAAGCTTGCGATCGCTGCCAGTTCCTCACGGAACCGACCGCTGAGCCGCCGCAGGTTCGGAGGACTCGGAGGGTGCTGATTCCTCTCTGCTCCTTGAGAGACCATTCCAGCCAGGTGGGCTCTTCGGCCTCGGAACCTAGGAAAGTGCACTCTCGCCTCCTGGCCTCGCTATGGTTCCGCAGTCATCAGGACCCGAAATTCACAGCTATGCGTCCTAAGCTTGAAGCTCCACAAACCATAAAATCAGACTTGGCCCTGCATTCCCGGGCGCCGGGCACTTGGTGAGTGCCGGGCTGGGATCGGCATAAATGAAAGGACCAGCGGGACGGCTCTTTTCAAGAGTCTCTGACTCCTTACGTCCCGGGAAGACCAAGGCCCCCAATTCTAAGACAAGGGAAGTCACCATTATCTACACCAATGATAAACGCCGGTATCTGGGAGGAACTGAGCCCAGGACTGGGTCAGGCAACTCAGCGTGTTGGCACGACTAAGTTCCTTTTCAATGACTCAACTTTCTGGTCATAAATTGTAAAAGTTGTACATCAGTCCTACCCCCTCCCTGCCCCCCCACACACACACCTTCTTTTTTTTCGCAAATCCAGCTTTTACCCTATTTGCAAAAGTTTAAGTCTTAGCCAGTTGGGATCAGCTTAGATTGTGTGGTCCAACCCCAGCCAACAGCGGAAGGACACAGAAACGGGAACTGCGTTAGGATTAAAAACTCCTTCCCTCCTTTGTTTGGTGTGCTCTTGCAATTGTAACAGGCAAGGAGCACCCTTCTGTAGAAGTAAAGGTGCCTTGCTGAGGAATCTTCCGTCTAAGTGCGGATTTCTTTTGGCTACACCGAGCACTTGTTTCCAGCAGATCTTAGGGACTCGTCCGGGATCCCATTCTCCTTCAAGAGGGGTTAGCGATTATCTTTCATGGGAAGACGTGTCCCACTGACTCGTTGTGGTGGCCCCAGGAGCGGAGGATCGAGTCCCGCCCGAAGTGACGAATAAATCCAGACTCTTAGCAACTCGGGCAGTGGGAGGATCCTTAAGAATTCTGTGAGACCAGTCTGACCAATACGGTGAAACCCTATCTTTACTGAAAATACAAAAATTAGCCAGGCGTGGTGGTGCGCGACCGTAGTCCCAGCTACTTGGGAGGCTGAGGCAGGAAAATCACTTGAACCCGGGAGGTAGAGGTTGCAGTGAGCCGAGATCATGCCACTGCACTCCAATCTAGGCGACAGAGCGAGACTCCGTCTCAAAAAATAAATAAATAAATAAAATAAAATCAAAAGGATTCCATGGCAACCACAGGAAACACTGTGCACAGACCAAGGTAAGAAAAGTCGCTATTGGGGCGGCAAAGTATTCCTTGGTGGTCGGGGTCTCTGGACGTTGAAAGCGTGTGAGTGAGACGCACCACTGCGCGCGAGGCGAGTGCGGAGTCCAGATTTGGTTCCGTGGTCACCTCATACGGATTAGAGCGGTTTTCCAATCAGGGGATTCTACCTACCTGCCAAGAGGGGCCTAAAATTCCCACAAGGGAAGCAGCCAATAAGGACGAAGTGAGTGCTGAGGAGAGAAACCTCCAGTGGGAAACGGGGAGGTTGAGCCTCTAAGACACTGGAGTGCAAGAGATCTCTACTCTAATATTATGGATTAAGCCTCACCAACCTCCAGGATGGGAAATACCCCAAGTAAGACAGAGACTCTAAAAGGCCAAGCAGACAATAAAATTCCCCTGACAGTCCCCTAGGCATTATGTTAAAATACTGGAAGGATAATGAAAGGACCAGACCCGAGAAAAGACAGCAAATGATAAAGTATTGCTGTTTTATTTGGACTAAGGAACCCATCCTCAGACTTTCAGTCTTTTGGCCAAAGTTTGGGTCGGAGGAGGACTGGACATGCCAACTCCTGATCCAGTATGTCAATGATAAGAGCCCAGTTTCTCAAGAGGAGATAGATTATGCTCTATGTTGGAGACAGGACCTGTCCTTCTCTACCCTCTAAAGGACGAAAAAGCAAAGCCAAACTCAAAACCCCCCAAAGACAACCTAGCTAAGTCATATTCTATATCCAAAGATACATGGGATCCTCTGGGCCACCTTGCCCCACCTACCCCTCCCCCCAAAACTGAACATCAGCCCTTCCCCCACCTACCCCTCTGCCCCAAGCTGAAAACTCGGTCCCTACCCCATATAACCCTGCCCCATGGGCCTTGACACCCCACACCCATGCTGGACAGCCACTTGAACATGCCCCTCCCTTAGGAAAGCTCTGACGGGAAATAGAACAATACCAAAGGGATATTCAAAACTTTCCTTTTCTCTCTTCTTCAAAGAAGTCTGTTCCAACCTTTTTTCCCTTAAGGGAAGTACCACTAGGAGGAGTGGATATTGGCTTCGAAAATGCCCCCTTATCTGGTTCAGAGGTTAGAAATCTAAAAAGGGAATTCAAACCACTGTTAGATGACCCTTTTGGAGTCTCAGATCAAATTTACCAATTTCTGGGGCCACAACTGTATACCTGGGCTGAATTAATGTCTATTCTAGGTATTCTCTTCTCAGAAGAGGAAAGAACCATGATCTGCAAGGCCGCTATGATAGTCTGGGAGTGCAAGCACCCCCTGGTCAGAATGTCCTTGCAGCAGAGCATAAATTCCTGGCCCAGAACCCTCAATGGGATAACAACAATGCAGCTCACAGGGAAAACATGAGAGATGTCAGGGATATGATAATTAAGGGATTCAGGAATCAGTTCTTCGAACCCAAAATATTTCCCGACCATTTAATGTACAGCAAGAGAAAGATGAAGGGCCCATGGAATTCTTCAACAGATTTAAGGAACAGATAAGAAAATACGCAGGTTTGGACATAGAGGACCCACTAGGACAAAGGATGTTAAAGCTCCACTTTGTCACCAATAGTTGGCCGGACACTATAAAGAAATGACAAAAGACAGAAAATTGGAAAGACCGTCCCATAGAGGAACTTTTAAGAGAGATCCAAAAGGTATATGTACAGAGGGGTGAGGAAAGGCAGAAGCAAAAGGCAAAAATTATACTGTTCACCCTACAACAGGGAACTTTTCAACAGGCATCCCAGGAAAATAGAACTTGTAAACCTTCTGAGTACCAGGCTGCCAGACCCTATAAAGGAAGCAAAGGGATGAAACTTGAGAATCAGGGAACCGGGAGGCAGAGAAGGAAAAACAGATGTTTCAGGTGTGGAAAGCCAGGACATTTTAAGAGGGAATGTCCTGAATGGGAGAGGGAAAAGAAAGTCCTTTCACTCATGACATTTGAAGAACAGTGGGCTCAGGGGTTCTACATCTTCCATCTTGAGTCCCACCAAGAGCCCTTGATAAATTTAACAGTGGGACCCAAATTGGAAATAGTCAGTTTTCTAGTCAATTAGGGAGCAGCTGGCTCCTGCCTATGTTTTCTCCCATCAGGTTTATCCTGTTCAGCAGAATACCTTACTGTCTCAGAAGTTAAAGGGGAAGGATTCAGAGCAAAACTTCTAGAGGAAACCAAAGTCAAATATAAGAATAAGTTGGTTGCTACTAAGTTCTTGTTAATTCCTGAAGCAGGAACTAATTTATTAGGAAGGGACTTAATGTTAAGGTTAAGCATAGGCCTATATGTTAATCAAGGAAAACTCCTTACTTCCTTAAACCTACTCACCACTTCAGAAGAAAGCCGCATCCATCCCAACATATGGTCGAAGGAAGGGAATCGAGGAAAGCTATGGGTTCCTCCAATTCATGTCAAATTAAAAACTCCTGGGGAAGTAGTGAAAAGAAAATGATACCCTACTCCCTTGGAAGCCAGAATAGGTTTAAAACCTGTAATTGAAAGCCTTGTCCACTATGGGCTCCTTGAACCCTGTATGCCCCCTTATAACATTCCAATATTGCCTGTAAGGAAGTGAGACGGGTCATACCAGCTAGTGCAAGACCTCTGGGCTATTTACCAAATAGTTCAGACCACCCACCCTGTTGTTCCCAATCCTTACACCATTTTCAGTAGAACCCCGCACAACCACCAATGGTTCACGGTGATAGATTTAAAAGATGCCTTTTGGGCTTGCCCTTTAGCAGAGGACAGCTGGGACATATTTGCCTCTGAGTGGGAGGACCCTCACTCTGGTCGAAAACAGCAGTACCGATGGACAGTCTTGCCCCAAGGGTTTACAGAGTCCCCAAATCTATTTGGTCAAATTTTAGAGCAAGTCCTAGAAAACTTCTCCCTGCCTTCATCCATATGCCTACTCAAATACGTAGATGTCCTGCTCATTTCAGGAGATAACAAGGATAAAGTAACAGCAATTTCAGTTAACTTCCTAAATTTCCTAAGGGGACAAGGATTATGGGTCTCAAAGAACAAACTCCAATTCATAGAACCTGAGGCAAAATATCTAGGACACCTAATCAGTAAAGGTGAACGAAAGATAGGACCCGAATGAATTGAAGGTATCGTATCTTTGCCTTTACCTGAAACAAAGCAGGAACTTAGGAAATTCTTAGGATTGGTTGGATGTCATCTGTGGATTGACTCTTACGCCTTAAAACAAAGCCCCTATATCAAAACTCACTCAAGAAGGACCAGACCCCTTCCTTTGGACCCCATCAGAGATCCAACAAGTAAAAGAATTAAAACACCTACTTGTAACTGCCCCTGTTCTAACCTTGCCCTCTTTAGAACAGCCATTCCACCTTTTCGTTAATGTAAGCAAAGGAGTGGCCTTAGGGGTACTCACCCAAAAACACGGAGGCCACCGGCAGCCCTCAGTCTTTCTGTCAAAAATCCTTGACCTAGTAACCCGGGGATGGCCCGAATGTGTCTAATTCATAGCAGCAACTGCCTTGCTAACAGAAGAAAGCAGGAAAACAACCTTTGGGAGAAACCTCATCGTAAGTGCCCCTCATCAAGTCAGAACCATTCTTAATCAGAAGTCAGGGAGATGGCTCACTGTTTCAAGGATTTTGAAATATGAAGCTATCTTATTAGAGGGAGATAACCTAACACTAACCACTGACAATTCACTCAATCCCACTGCTTTCCTAACAGGAAATCCAAACCAGGAGGAACATGAGCATAACTGCTTAGATCTAATCAGTTTTCAAACTACAGTCAGACCACATCCAGGTGCAAAACCCCCTTCCAAACAGGGTGTCACCTCTTTATAGACCTCCCGGGTCATTGAAGGAAAAAGGCACAACGGGTACTCCGTAGTTGATAGGGAAACCCTCACAGTGGTAGAGTCAGAAAGACTGCCAAATAAGTGGTCTGCCCAAACGTGTGAACTCTTTGCATTAAACCAAGCCTTAAAATCCCTGCAGAATCAGGAAGGAACTATTTACATATACTCCAAGTATTCCTTAGGAGTAGTCCATACCTTTAGAAAAGATCTGGACTGAACGAGGCCTCATCAATAGCAAGGGCCAAGGTTTGGTCCACAAGGAATTAATTATGCAAGTACTAGAAAATCTTCAGCTGCTGGAAGAGATTGCAGTTGTCCATGTCCCAGGACACCAAAATAACCCATCTTTTGAAAGCTGGGGAAATAACCTTGCAGATTAAGTAGCTAAGCAAGCTGCCTCTTCCCAAGAGGCACACATTTTCCATCTAACCCCTTGTCTTCCCCCTCCAGTTGTGATCTCCATCTTCTCCCCCACAGACCAAGAAAAACTTAAGAAAATAGGAGCTAAGGAAAGCCCAAAGGGGAAGTGGGTATGAAAAGATGGAAGGGAAATGCTGTCTAAACCCCTCACGAGGGAAGTATTGTCACAGCTTCACCAAGGAACTCAATGGGATCCTCAAGCTGTGTGCAATGCTGTCCTTAGAGTCTATGGATGTGTAGGGACATATACCCTCACTAGGCAAGTGGTGAACAGTTGCAAGTGGCGGATGGTGCAGAAAAACTAATAAGCAAACCCTAAAGAGGCAACCTCCTGGGGGAAGAAACCCAGGAATGAGGCCGTTCCAAAGCATCCAAGCTGACTACACGGAAATGCTCCCAATAGGCTATCTTAAGTATTTACTAGTAATAGTTGACTATCTCACCCACTGTTCCCAAGCACAACAACCAGTAATGCAGTCAAAGCCCTGTTGGAACATATCATACCCAGGTTTGGACTAATAAAGAACACTGATTTGGACAATGGGACCCACTTCACTGCACACATCATTAAGGGACTAACCCAAGCACTAGGAATAAAATGGGAATATCATACTCCCTGGCACCCGCCCTCATCAGGGAGGGTTGAAAGAAAGAATCAAACTCTAAAAAATCACCTAACCAAATTAATCTTCGAAACCCAGTTACCATGGACAAAATGCCTTTCCATTGCCTTACTAAGAATCTGAACTGCCCCTCGAAAAGATGTTGGCCTGTCCCCTTATGAAATGGTCTATGGGCTGCCTTATCTAAATTCCACTACTGACTACATTTGAAACAAAAGATCAGTTTCTCAAAAACTATATATTTGGTCTGTCTTCCACCCTTTCCTCCCTCAGGACTCAAGGCCTCCTAGCATAAACTCCACCCCTCGAATTCCCAGTTCACCAACACCAACCTTATCAAAAGTTGGAAAGAGGGAAAGCTCGAACCAACCTGGGAGGGACCTTATCTAGTACTCCTAATGACTGAAACAGCAATCTGAATGGCTGAAAAAGGATGGACCCACCACACTCAAGTAAAAAAGACCCCACCCCTTGCAAAGTCATGGACTGTCGGTCGACAGCCCCCAAACTAACATTCAAAAGAGTTTAATCTGTCTTTTTCTTCTTCCTTTAGCTACCCAAGGACGTCTTACCATCAATATAACCCAATTACCCTCCCCCGAAACGATTACATTTGATGCCTGTCTTGTCATGCCTGGCAGGGATCTCCAAAGTAAAAGACAGCTAGCCTCTTCAGAAAAGTACCTTTGTCCCTCCAGGATAGACTGTACTGCCTACAAAACTGGCGCTTGCATGAACGGGCATGAACCTGGCATTAGTGGTTTTGCTATACTTGGGGAGATGTTACATGGACTACCAAGTGTCAGGGCTGGACCTCCTCAGAGGGTTGCATCACCCTAAAACCCTACCTCCACTTCACCAAAAGAACCACCCCCTCTAATTGCCAATCTCACCATTGCAACCCAGTACTTATCTCTATTAAGATCCCTACTTCCACCAACCCTACACCCACTTTAGAGCGCTTTTATGGCCTAGGAGCAGATGTCATTGGAAAGGACCCTATAGGCTTCTTTGAAATGTGCTTTGCTCCTCCTTCTCCATCTTCCACCATTACCCCTCCCACACAATCGAATCATTTCTTGCTTCATGCCTAACGACAAAACCAAAGTAGCTATAGTAGACATCAAGGACTTGAAGCAAACCCTAGCCATAGAAACCAGGTATCAAGATATAAATGCCTGGCTGGAATGGATTAAATATTCCATTTGCATTCTAAATAAAAGTGATTGTTACGCTTGTGTAACAGGCAGGCCATGAAACCCAAATTGTTCCCTTCCCACTCGGATGGGCCAACCAACCAGGAATGGATTGTATGGTAGGTCTCTTCCAGCACCCCACAGCCTGGGGAAACAAGTCATGCACCATCTTTCACTACTTTTCCCAAAGGTAAAGAGCCCTATGGAACAGCCCCCAAGGGCCCTTCAATCTCCAGCTCTCAATACCAATTTTACCTTGTGTCTCTCACGGCAAGGGAAACATTTGACATTCCTGGAAACCTGACGGGATGCAGTGGGCCTAAACTTTTTCAAGAACTAACCACTCAGTCAGCCCCAGTCTATCCCTGAGCAGATGTGTGGGACCTAGTTTATCCCCGAGCAGTATTGTGGGGGACCAACATTGGCTACACTGCCAAGCAACTGGAGCAGCACTTGTGCTCTGATCCAATTAGCCATCCCTTTCACCTTGGCATTTCATCAACCAGACAGGAAGCAAGTAACCCGAAGAAAAAGAGAAGCCCCTTTTTCTTCTTTGACCTGCACGTTACATAGACAGTATCGGGGTCCCACAGGGGTACCAAATGAATTCAAAGCTTAAAACCAAATAGCCACCGGGTTTGAGTCTATCTTATTCTGGTGGTCCACTATTAACAAAAATGTATACTGGATAAATTATATATACTACAATCAACAGCAATTTGTCAATTATACCAGAGATGCCACAAAAGGAATAGCTGAACAGTTAGGCCCTACCAGCCAGATGGCCTGGGAAACCAGAATAGCCCTTGACATGATGTTAGCTGAAAAGGGCAGAGTCTGTGTCATGATCGGGGTCCAGTGTTGTACTTTTATTCCTAATAATACAGCCCCCAACGGGACAATCACAAAAACCTTACAAGGCCTTACCACCCTAGCAAGTGAATTAGCAGAAAACTCTGGAATAGATGACCCCTTTATGGGCCTGATGGAAAGGTGGTTTGGAAAATGGAAGGGACTCATGACCTCAATCTTTACCTTCCTCGCAATTGTTACACATGTACTCATCCTTGTGGACTGCTGTATCATACCTTGTATTCATGGGTTAACCCAAAGGCTCATAGAAGCAGCTCTCACAAAAACCTCCCCCACCTCTCCCTCTCTGTATTCAGATAAGCTCTTGCTCCTAGATAATCAAGAAGAACAAAAAAAAACCAAATCCTGCTGAAGAAATTTGAAGAGGAAGAACTGTAAAACAGAAGAGGGGAAATGGTTGGGACAAACAAGTTCCTCTTCAAAGACTCAACTTTCTGGTCATAAGTTGTAAAAGTTGTAAATCAGTCCTACTCACTGCCACCCCCCGTCCCCTCCACCCT
>NW_016820844.1:373372-378585 GCF_001698545.2 Rhinopithecus bieti | reverse complement strand
CCCCCCACCCCCGATCTCTTCTTTTCACAAATTGCGGGTTTACCCTATTTGGAAAAGTTTAAATTTTAGCCAATCAGGATCAGCTTTGATTGTGCAGTCCAACCCCAGCCAATAGGGGAAGGACACAGAAACAGAAGCTGCATTAGCATTACAAACTCCTTCCCTCCCTTGTTCAGTGTGCTCTTGTGATTGTAACAGGCACAAGCAGCACCCTTCTACAGAAGTAAAGGTGCCTTGCTAAGGAATTTTCTGTCTAAGCGTGGGTTTCTTTGGGCTACAATAAGCACTTGTTTCCAAGGATAGGGAGGAGGTGGTAAATATCTGACCTTGCAAGGGTTCTCCTCAGGCCAGGGCCTGATCCACTCGCCCACAGTGGTAAACCCAGAGAGGGGCCAGTAGAGCCCCTGAGTCACCCCGTGCCTACTGTCTTGTGGACCCTATAACTCTCCCATTTCTTTTCTACTTTTCTACTCCTTTGATTCATCTGAAGTTATTGACTCATTTACTCTCCCTCTCTCTCTCTCTGTCTATATACACATATGTATCTCAGACTTGAAGGATATTTTTTCCCCTTTTTTGTTTTGTTTTTGAGACAGGAGAGTTATGTCTTTCGATGAGCCAGGTCAACTATTTACTTATTTTTGTTATGTAACTTGTAAATGTTGTTTTTAATTTAAGGATAGGCACAAGATTGACTGGGCGCAGTGGCTCACGACTGTAATCCCAGCACTTTGGGAGTCTGCGGCAGGCTGATCACGAGGTCAGGAGATTGAGATCATCTTGGCCAACATGGTGAAACCCTGTCTCTACTAAAATACAAAAAAAAATTAGCCAAGCGTGGAGGCGCGCACCCATAGTCCCAGGTACTCAGGAGGCTGAGGCAGGAGAACAGTGTGAACCTGAGAAGCCAAGGTTGCAGTGAACTGAGATGGCACCACTGCATTCCAGCCTGGGCAACAGAGCAAGACTCCATCTCAAACAAACAAACAAAAACAAAAACAGAAAGACAGTCACAAGATCATGTTTCTTATCTTTAGCACACTTCATTAACTTTGTTTCTGCATCTACCATGTGAAATAGTAGTTGTCTTTATTTGCTTTGTTGACTAGTAGAAATTTGATGGAAGGTGAGTGGTAAAACCAAAATTATTATTTTTTTACTACAGTACTTCTCAGTAGTACCTTCTCTTTTCTTTGTGCTTTACTGACCCTCCTCCAGCTTTCTAAACCCTGAGAGATCGAGCTCTGCTTACCCACCAGAGTGTCAGCTGTTTGGGTTGCTGGACAATCTCTTGAAGGTCTGCTGGGAAAAACTTATGGGGTACCTGCATAAACTGGCAATAAAAATATGGGACAATAAGTTGTGGAAAGTCACAAGAGGCCTCTGAAGAGGAAAGCCTTCCTATCACCATTAAGTTCCCATGCTCTGAGCACAACCTGCTCTCTTATCTATAAACACTGTGTTGAAGGAGAAAGACACTCCTTTGAAGCACTGGAATGTAGACAGATGTGTAGGCTCCTAGTTAAGCCTGCTCCCACTAGCTACTCTCTGATAAGTTAAAGATATGCTGTTTGAGCACAAAGGAGATTCATTTAAACCACTGTTGCTATAGGTTACTCCTATAACACACTGCCTCCCTTTCACCATTTCACCCTAAATGTCTGCTTTTTAGATCTAAGTGATTGTACTCAATAAATAAGTGTGGAGCCCAGAGCCTGGTGCCTTTTGCGGCCTCCATTTTGCAATTGGTCCCCTGGCCCCCACTCTTTACCTGTCTCTTCTCATTCCTTTGTCGCCACCAGACTTTAGGTATCCTACGGGTGGTATTGAGGCAGGTCCCCAACATTCTGGTGCCCAACATGGGGCTCGAAAGCGTCTGGTGAAGGAATGCTTGAGCACGTGAAACGGAGGGCTGATGGACAACGGACTCCCGAGGACAAAAAAGTTTTTAAGCTCTGCAGGTAAGCAGGGCACTTGGAGAAAGCCAGGGACACAATGGGGAAAACTGAAAGTAAGTACACCACGTATATGAGCTTGCTAAGGGGGCTCTTGAAGCATGGTGGGGTAAAAGTTGGTACAAAAAATCTGATGAATTTATTTCATGTTGTGGAACAATTTTGCCCTTGGTTCCCTGAACAGGGAACTTTGAAATTAAAAGATTGGGAAAGAGTTGGAAAGGACTTTTAAAACGCACATAGAGAAGGAAAGGAAATTCCTTTGCCTGTTTGGTCAGTTTTGTCATTGCTGCGTGCAGCACTGGAGCCTTTTCAGAAAAATGATGAGGCTGAGTCAGAGGAAGAGAGAGAGGAGTTTGATTATCAGGATTCTGAAACGCCTCTACCAAGTACTAGCCAAAAGGAGTGTCCAGAAGTAATTTATGCCAATCCCCACAGTCTTCCTAAACCTATTCAGCAATTCATTCAGCCCACGGTTCCTCTAGAGGAATGTCTGGAATGGCCACCTTCTCCTCAGCTGAGTGAGTACTGGGAGAGGGAGCCCGAGACTCGGCTTACCGAGACTCGGCTCACCATGCCCATTATTGCCTGACCCACAGTTCATTATGGAGAGGGGGCAATTCAGGTTCGCCCTGTAGTTCATTACAGTGAAGGAGCAATTTCCCTTAAAATGGATGACCCAGCACCCTGTCTGGGTCGAACAGTGACCTCTCCCTAAGGAAAATTGGGGTGCTTTATGAAATAGTTAAAGAACTACTAGAAAAGGATGTATTTCACCCACTTTCTCTCCTTAGAATTCTCTCCTTAGAATTCCCCAGTATTTGTAATTAAGAAAAAGTCTGGTAGATGGCACATGCTGACCGACTTACGAGTGGTCAATGCTATAATTCAACTGATGAGAGCCTTACATCCCCCACTATGGGCTCCCATCCCCCACTATGCTCCCTAAAGACTCACTGCTCATTATTACAGATTTAAAAGACTGCTTTTTTACAATTCCTTTAGCAGAGGCAGATTTCGAAAAATTTGTCTTTACCATCCCTGCCATTAATAACAAAGAACCTGCAGCCAGATATCATTAGAAGGTTCTACTCCAGGGTATGTTAAATAGTCCCACAATTTGTCAGACTTTTGTAGGCAGAACTATCCAGTTCTGGAATTGAGAGATCAATTTCCAGATGTGTGCAGCAAAAAAAATACAAACCAACTTATTCAATGTTATTCATCTTTACAAAAGGCAATTACAAACACTGAATTGCTTATAGCACCTGACAAACTTCAAACAACCACTCCTTTTCAGTATTTGGGGATGCAAGTAAAGGATAGAATCATTAAGCCTCAAAAGGTTCAAATTTAAAAGATTATTTAAAACCTTAAATGATTTTCAAAATTGTTAGGAGATATTAATTGTATTCGGCCCACGTTAGGAATTCCTACTTATGCTATGTCTAATCTCTTCTCAATATTCAGGGGAGATTCCAACGTACACAGTAAAAGAGAACTAACACCCGAGGCCATGAAAGAGTTAAAAGTAATTGAAGAAAAAAGTTCAACAAGCCCAGTTCAGTAGGATTGACTCAGACTTGCCTTTACAATTCATTGTGTTCCCTACTTCACATTCCCCAATGGGGGTTATTGTTCAAAATAATGATTTAGTTAAATGGTCTTTTTTGCCACATAATATTATAAAAACACTTAGAGTATATTTAGATCAAATGGTAATTCTAATTGGAGAAGCTTGTATACACATTGTTAAACTTTGTGGCACTGAGCCCAATAAGATTATAGTTCTATTAAATAAAAATCAGGTTAAACAGGCATTTATTAACTCAGTTACATGGCAAGTTAATTTAACAGAATTTGTTGGACATATTGATAATCATTATCCTAAAAATAAAATTTTCCAGTTCTTAAAATTAACTGCATGGGTTCTTCCAAAAATTACTTGTGATGCTCCCTTGGAAGGAGCCATGACTGTTTTTACTGTTGGGTCTAGTAAACACAAAAAAGGGACAGTCTGGTGGAGACCACATAATCCAATCACTAGATCTGAACTTACTAACATTCAAAAAGCTAAGGTTATTCTGTTTATTTATTAAAGAACTTTTACAGCCTTAAGTTCGCTCTGGAGCCCACTGTGTGTGCTCTTTTTCTTCAACTTCAGCAATTGCTAGACCAAGGTATACATCCTATTTTCATTACACACATTCGAGCCCACAGCTCTCTGCCTGGCCCATTGGCTTATGGCAATAATCAAGCAGACTTTCAGGTTATGACATCACTGCTTGACCAAGTCACCCAATCACATCAATTTTTCCACCAAAACTGAAAAACGTATCTAAATAATTTCAACTTACACAGAGGCTGGCTAAGCAAATTATCCTACAATGCCCAGAGTACCAGCTCACAGGCACATCCCCTCCTTCAACAGGTGTTAACCCTAGAGGATTAGAACCTAATCCATTGTGGCAAACAGATGTTAAACACATCCCTAAATTTTGGAAACTAAAATATGTACATATAGCCATTGTTACCAACACTCATCTAATTATTACCCATGAAAAAAAAGAAAAAAGTAAAGAAAAAAGACTAAAAGAGACAAAGATCAAAACAAGATGCAAAAAAAAAGACTATTAAAAAAATTAAGTAGAGAAAAGAAAAAAATAATTGGCTGGGTGCGGTGGCTCATGCCTGTAATCACAGCACTTTGGGAGGCTGAGGCGGGCAGATCGTGAGGTCAGAAAATTGAGACCATCCCGGCTAACATGGTGAAACCCCATCTCTACCAAAAACACAAAAAATTAGCCAGGCACGGTGGTGGGCGCCTGTAGTCCCAGCAACTCAGGAGGCTGAGGCAGGAGAATGGTGTGAACCCAGGAGGCAGAGGTTGCAGTGAGCCAGTATCGTGCCACTGCACTCCAGACTGGGTGACAGAGTGAGACTCCGTCTCAAAAATAAATAAATAAATAAATAAGGAAGTTATAAAAATGTACCTTTAGTAAAAAAAAAAAAAAAAAGTTATAAAACACAAAATTTAAGATGTTAAAAGTTGTCTGTGAAAATCGTGAAAAATGTTAAAAAATTTATACAAAAAAGGTTGTATAATTTTTGTTTCATAGGTCTAATCAGGCCGTACGCAGTGGCTCATGCCTGTAATCTCAACACTTTGGGAGGCCGAGGCGGGCAGATCACGAGGTCAGGAGATCGAGACCATTCTGGCTAACATGGTGAAACCCCATCTCTACTAAAAATAAAAAA
>NW_016820844.1:367048-372913 GCF_001698545.2 Rhinopithecus bieti | reverse complement strand
TTTTTTTTTTTTGAGACGGAGTCACGCTCCCTTGCCCAGGCTGGAGTGCAGTGGCGCGGTCTTGGCTCACCGTGAGCTCCTCCTCCCGGGTTCACACCATTCTCCTGCCTCAGTCTCCCGAGTAGCAGGGACTACAGCTGCCTGCCACCATGCCCGGCTAATTTTTTTTGTATTTTTGGTAGAGATGGGGTTTCACCATATTAGCCAGGATGGTCTCAATTTCCTGACCTCGTGATCCGCCCACCTCGGCCTCCCAAAGTGCTGGGATTACAGGCATGAGCCACTGCGCCTGGCCCACAAGTTTTTCTTAAAACACTAACCTGCTCTTTAAAGATTGTAAAAAGTCTGTTAGCACAAGCACCACCCCTAAAACTTCCAGTACCAGCCTAAAAACTATGTCCTCATCAAAGGATGAAAAGAGGAAAAAAAATTCGAGCCAGCCTAAAAAAGACCCTACAGAAATTACAGCCTCAACAATGTGGCTTATGCAAACAACACAAGCCCCAGACATTATGCTGAAAAAACGGAAGACTAAGCCAAATAATTTATTCATTTTTAATTTTCTCATTTTGCCTACTACCTATACCTGCTACACTCTATTAAGCTCATACCTTAAATCTGCCTTTCTTCTGCCCTGTTACTTTAACAAATACCCCCTTCTCAGACTCTAATAACATAACTGCTTGGCTAAAATAAATTAACATACCCCCAATGGGGTTCCTCATTAATAACATATAGTAAACTAAGATGCCAAGTAACTCTACAGGTCACTTTTTGACTGGAAAAAAATGTTGCTAATTATGCTCATGTTTGTCTTCTGTTATTTACTAATTCTAGGATGCAAAGCTGAAATAAGAGCAGTGACCTCCTCACCTGACAAACTTGTGGCTACAACAGACCAAAATTATACCTATTGGGCATATGTCGCATTTCCGCCTTTAATTAGGCCTATCACTCAGTTGGAACCCCCATTTGAGGTTTATGTTAATGATAGTGTTTGGATGTCTAAGCCTACAGATACTCATAGGCCCTCTCACACAAAAGAGAAAAAAATGTTAATAAATGTGTCCATAGGTTATCAATTGCCCCTCCTTTGCATAAGGCTGGCTATCGGTTGCCTAAAAGGCTACCGACAACATTGGCTAGTTAAAATTCCACATCATAATCAAAGACCAGTATCCTATTATTTATTTTCTGGCTAGAGCCTGGATCATTCACAGAGTTTGGTTCAATTGAAACAGTTTAAGCCCAAAAAAAAGAGGTGTCAACAACTTCAACAATGGTCAAAAGACTTAGAAATATTAATTTATTTTATTTTATTTTTATTTTTTTTTTTTGAGACGGAGTCTCGCTCTGTCGCCCAAACTGGAGTGCAGTGGCTGGATCTCAGCTCACTGCAAGCTCCGCCTTTCGGGTTCATGCCATTCTCCTGCCTCAGCCTCCCGAGTAGCTGGGACTACAGGCGCCCGCCACCTCGCCCGGCTAGTTTTTTGTATTTTTTAGTAGAGACGAGGTTTCACCGGGTTAGCCAGGATGGTCTCGATCTGCTGACCTCGTGATCCGCCCGTCTCGGCCTCCCAAAGTGCTGGGATTACAGGCTTGAGCCACCGTGCCCGGCCAGAGATATTAATTTTAAAGAATTTGCATCACTAATCACACTGAGGTACTGCAAAATAATTCCTATGGAATTGTTATTAATTGGTCCCCTACGGGGACATTTACAGTTAATTGTACCAGTCAAATTAATAGATGCAAAACAAAACTAAAACAAATTCTATACTATCAAAGAAATGACACTACTTACACTAAAAATCGTGCTCATTTTCCCATAATTTGGACCAATTTTAGTATGGCTGGCCCTCATCCAAAAATGATTAATCCAATAATAGGCCCTAAACGTCCCAAATTATAAAAGTTAATAATGGCCCAATCTCATAATATTACCTTGATAGAGAAGGTGAGAGACTTCAATTTGTGTATCAGTTTTCTTCCAACCAAATGGTGCCCATTCAGAGTTGTGTCAAGCCTCCTTTTACGTTGATAATCAAAAATATTAATATTCAACCTAATTCTCTAACTATTAATTGTCAAAACTGTCGCATTTCACCTATATTGATTCCACATTTGGTGTGAAGACATCTGTGTTGCTGATGAGGGCTAGAGAAGAAGTTTGGATACAGATCTGTGTCAATAGATGTTAGGAAGCCTCTCCTTCCATTCATATCATCACAAAAATGTTAAGAGGAGTGTTTACCAAAACAAAAAGATTTATTTTTACCCTTATAGCAGTAATTATGGGCCTTATTGCAGTCACAGCTACTGCTGCGGCTGCTGAAATTGCTTTACACTCCTCTGTTCAAATTACAAAATATGTAAATAATTGACAAAAAAATTCCTCAAAATTGTGAAATTCTCAGACCCGGATAGACCAACAAGTGACAAATCACATAAATGATCTTAGACAGACTGTTATTTAGATGGAAGATCATATAATGAGCTTAGAGCATTGATTACAAATACAACGTGATTAAAATACTTCTAATTTCTACACAACTCCCTGTCCATATAATACTACTAAACATCATTTTAAAAAATGTTAGACGTCATCTAGAAAAAAAGAAATAAAAATTTAACATGAGATTGTAGGATCCAGCCCTACAGGGTCTGTGGGTGTTTTCTTCGTGTGCGGAGATGAGAGATCATAGAAAAATAGACATGAGACAAAGAGATAGAAGAAAAGATAGCTGGGCCCAGGGGTCCACTACCACCAGTGTGTGGAGTCCGGTAGTGGCCCTGAACCCAGTGAGAGAGAAATTCTCATTGGGTGCCAGATGTAGGGTCCACCCCTACCGGGCCTGTGGGTTTTGTCTTCGTGTGTGGAGACGAGAGATAGTAGAAAAATGAAGACACAAGACAAAGAGATAGAAGAAATGACAGCTGGGCCCAGGGGACCACCTACCACCAATGCGCGGAGTCCGTTAGTGGCCCTGAATGCCCGGACGAACTGTTATTTATTGTATACAAGGCAAGGGGGCAGGGTAAGGAGTGTCAGTCATCTCAAATGATTGATAAGGTCAAGCAAGTCACGTGTCCACGTAACAGGGAGCCTTTCCCTTTGTGGTAGCCAAAGCAGAGAGGGAGGACAGTATACGCCAGCATTTCTTCTTTGCACTTATCAGAGAGATCAAAGACTTTAATACTTTCACTAATTCTGCTACTGCTGTCTTCTAAGAACTTAAAAGGAGGAACCAGGTGTACAGGCAGAACATAAAAGTGGACAAGGAGTGTCACCTTTGAAGCACAGCACCCCAAGGAGACGTTTAAGCCTCCAGATGACTGCAGGTAGGCCTGGCTAATGTCAGGCCTCCAACAAGAGCTGGTGGAGCAGAGTGTTCTCTAAGTACCCCAGGGAAAGAGAGACTCCCTTTCCTGGTCTGCTAAGTAATGGATGCCTTCCCAGGCACTGGCGCTACCGCTAGACCAAGGAGCCCCCAAGTGGCCCTTATCTGGGCGTGATAGAGGGCTCACACTCTTGTCTTCAGGTCACTTCTCACAATGTCCGTTCAGCTCCTAACTCTGTGTGACCTGGTTTTTTTTTGGTAATAATAATGATACAAAGATTAATACTAAAAACTAATGATTGATAATATCTGTATATAATTATCTCTGTATTCTATTTCTAATGTAACTTTGTCTTGTCTTATCCTATTTTCTTTACTAGATTGAAACAGGTTGTGCCTTCAATCTCTTGCTTCAGCACCTGGGTGGCTTTCTGCCCACATTAGATACAGGCAAATTAAAAGAACAGGTTTTTAAAGCATCTCAGGCTCATTTAACTCTCCTGCCTGGGACTGACATTCTCACTGAAGCTACTGATGGACTTTCAAACATAAACCCTCTCAAACGGATTAAAAACATTAGAGGATCAACTATTGCAAATTTTGCTTTAATGTGTATCTGTTTATATTATTTACTTTTAGTCTGCAAATACAGAAGACGCCTCTGGAGAGAGACCAGACACCATGAACAAGCCTTAGTAACAATAGCGGTTTAAAAAAAAAGTGGGGCATGTTGGGAAAGGGCTTGTGGAGCGCCTGCATAAACTGGCCACAAAAATATGGGACAATACGTTGTGGAAAGCCACAAGAGACCTCTGAAGAGGAAAGCTCTCACTTAAAAAGCTAACAGTTTGAGGGTCCACTTCATGCCAGATGCTTTGCATGTTGTTTTAGGTAAACTTTAAATCACACTTCATTGATCCAAGAGATATTGAGATAGCCATTATTGTTCTTATATTTAAGTTATACAAAGTCACAAATAATGTCAACATGATGACACAAAAACATCAAGAAGTAAGATGACCAACTACCTACAGGTGCGTTCCTAAGCTTTACTTAGACTTCTAGATGAACCTGCTAGGCACATGCAGAGTGACAGGATGTCACATAAGTGTTTGGACACATTTCAGAAAGTTACCTTTAATAGTATCCATTGACTACACTGATGTTTACTGAGAACCTGGCATAATCCAGTCTAGTCTTTTTTTTTCTTTGTTTTTTTTTTTTTTTTTTTTTTTTTTTTTTGAAGACGGAGTCTTGCTCTATTGCCCAGGGTGTAGTGTAGTGGCACGATCTTGGCTCACTGCAACTTCTGCCTCCCAGGTTCAAGCAATTCTCCCGCCTCAGCCTCCCAGGTACCTGGGACTACAGGCTACTGTCCAGCTAATGGGAAGGCACCCATTACTTAGCAGACTGGGAAAGGGAGTCTCTCTTTCCCCGGGGGAGTTAGAGAACACTCTGCTCCACCAGCTCTTGTTGGAAGCCTGATATTAGCCAGGCCTGCCTGCAGTCATCCAGAGGCTTAAGTGTCTCCCTGGGGTGCTGTGCTTCAAAGATCACACTCCTTGTCCACTCCCACCACGCCCAGCTAACTTTCTGTATTTTAGTAGAGACAGAGTTTCACTGTGTTGTCCAGGCTGTTCTAGAACTCCTGAACTCAGGCAATCCACCCGCCTTAGCCTCCCAAAGTGCTAGGATTACAGGCATGAGCCACCGCACCAGGCCGATCCAGTCTAGTCTTTACTGTGGCCATAATGGCCCCCAAACCACACATGGTCTCTCCTCCACTCTTCCAGACCTCAAAATCCAGAGCACCCATGACTTCTTAATAATTGCTTAAGTATCCACATGGTCTTCTCCACCTAGGGAGTGTTTTTATTTTAACTTAAGAAAGATCTTCTTGGTCGGGCGCTGTGGCTCACAGCTGTAATCTCAGGATTTTGGGAGGCCACCCCGGACGGATCACTTGAGGTCAGGAGTTCAAGACCAGCCTGACCAACATGGTGAAACCCCATCTCTCCTAAAAATACAAAAATTTGCCAGGTATGATATCCCACGCCTGTATATCCAGCTACTGGAGAGGCTGAGGTGGGAGAATTGCTTGAATCCAGAAGGCAGGTGGAGGTTGCAGTGAGCAGAGATCACGCCATTTCACTCCAGCCTGAACAACAGATTGACATTCTGTCAAAAAAAAAAAAAAAAACCCAGGCTCACGCCTGTAATCCCAATGCTTTGGGAGGCTGAGGTGGGCAGATCACGAGGTCAGGAGATCAAGACCATCCTGGCTAGCATGGTGAAACCCCATCTATACTAAAAATACAAAAATTAGCCAGGCATGGTGGCATGCACCTGTAATCCCAGCTACTTGGGAGGCTGAGGCAAGAGAATTGATTGAAACCAGGACGTGCAGGTTGCAGTGAGCCGAGATCACACCACTGTACTTCAGACTGGGTGACAGAGCCAGACTCTGTCAAAAAGAAAGAAAGAGAGAGAGAGGAAGGAAGGAAGGAAGGAAGGAAGGAAGGAA
>NW_016820844.1:362839-366384 GCF_001698545.2 Rhinopithecus bieti | reverse complement strand
TTTTTTTTTTTTTTTGTAAAATTTTTCTTGTATTACATTTTACATTTAAGTATGTGATGCATTTTTATTGTATAAAAAGAGATTTAGGTCAAGATTTATTTTTTACTTATTTATTATTTATTTATTTATTTATTTATTTATTTATTTATTTACTTTTGAGATGGAGTTTCTCTCTTGTTGCCCAGGCTGGAGTGCAATGGCGTGATCTCAGCTCACCACAACCTCCGCCTCCCGGGTTCAAGCGATTCTCCTGCCTCTGCCTCCTGAGTAACTGTAGCTGGGATTCCAGGTGAGTGCCACCACACCCGGCTAATTTTTTGTATTTTTAGTAGAAACGAGGTTTCTCCATGTTGGTCAGGCTGGTCTCGAACTCCCGACCTCAGGTGACCCACCTCCTCAGCCTCCCAAAGTGTTAGGATTACAGGCATGAGTCACCATGCCCAGCAAGCTTTATTTTTGTTCTTATGGTTGTCCAGTTGATACAGTAAGTACAATGTTAGTGTGAACCCCAAAAATCTGAGACAGGTCTCAGTTAATTTAGAAAATTTATTTTGCCAACATTCAGGATGCACACCCATGTCACAGTCTCATGAGGTCCTCATGACATGTGCCCAAGGTAGTCAGAGTACAGTTTGGTTTTATATATTTTAGGGAGACATAAGACATCAATCAACATATGTAAGATGAACATTGGTTCGGTCTGGAAAGGTGAGACAACTCCAAGCAGGGAGAGGGCTTCCAGGTCATAGGTAGATAAGAGATAAATGGACCGGGTGCAGTGGCTCACGCCTGCAATCCCAGCACTTTGGGAGGCCGAGGCGGGCAGATTACCTGAGGTCGGGAGTACCTGAGCCTGGACAACATGGAGAAACCCTGTCTCTACTGAAAATACAAAAATTAGCCGGGCGTGGTAGCGCATGCCTGTAATCCCAGCTACTCGGGAGGCTGAGGCAGGAGAATCGCTTGAACCTGGGAGGCGGAGGTTGTGGTGAGCCGAGATCGCACCATTGCACTCCAGCCTATACAACAAGCGTGAAACTCCGTCTCAAAAAAAAAAAAAGAAAGATAAATGGTTACATTCATTTGAGTTTCCAGTTAGCCTCTCCAAAGGAAGCAATCAGATAGGCATTTATCTCAGTGAGCAGAAGGGTGGCTTTGAATAGAATGGGAGGCAGGTTTTCCCTAAAAAGTCCCCAGCTTGACTTTTCCCTTTAGCTTAGTGATTTTGGCAGCCAAGATATTTTCCTTTCACATTTGCTATAGAGTTTTTATAAAGATGTTCTTTAAGAAATTGAGGAAGTTCATGTATTCCTATATTTTTGAGAATCTTTCTTTTAATTAAGAATTGGTATTGAATTTTTCTCCTGATCAATTAACATAATAATGTGATTTTCTTCCTTTGGTGTGAGTGTGCTACATTACACTGACTAATTTTCAAATGTTGAACAACTCCTGCATTTCTTTTTTTTTTTTTTTTTTTTTAGATGGAGTCTCGCTCTGTCATCCAGGCTGGAGTGCAATGGCACGATTTCAGCTCACTGCAACCTCAGCCTCCCAGGTTGAAGTGATTCTCATGCCTCATCCTCCAGCATTGCTGTAATTACAGAGACATGCCACCATGCCCGGCTCTGTTTTTGCATTTTTAGTAGAGACAGGGTTTCCCAGCGTGGGCCAGGTCTCGAACTCCTGACCTCAAGTTATACTCCTGCCTTGGGCTCCCAGGCCTCCCAAAGTGCTGGGATTATGCCTGGCCATGAACCACCCCTGCATTCTACTTGGTGGTTATCTTAGTTTGCTAGCGCTACCGTAGATGGGTGGACTTAAACAATGGAAATGTATTTTCTTGCAGGCTGAGCCTAGAAATCCAAGAGCAAGGTGTCAGCCGGTTTGACTCCTTTTGAGGCTGCTCTCCTTGATTTGCAGAAGGCTGCCTTCTCGTTGTGTCCTCCCATGATTATTTTTTTTTTGAGATTGAGTGTCGCTTTGTCGCCCAGGCTGGAGTGCAGTGGTGCAATCTTGACTCACTGCAACCTCCACCTCCCGTTCAGTCTCCTGCCTCCTGTCTCAGCCTCTCGAGTAGCTGGGATTACAGGCGTGCGCTAATTTTGTCAGGCTCGCTAATTTTTGTATTTTTTTAAAGTAGAGGTGGGGTTTCGCCGTGTTGGCCAGGCTGGTCTCGAACTACTGACCTCAGGTAGTCCGCCCCCCTCGACCTCCCAAAGTGCTAGGATTACAGGCATGAGCCACCACGCCCGGCCCCTAATCTCTTCTTATAAAGACACCAGTAATGTTGTATTAGAGCTTACCCATATTCCCTCATTTTACTTTAATAACTTCTTTAAAGATCTTACCTCCACATATATTCACATTCTAAGGAACTGGGAGTTAGGACTTCAGAATATAAATTTTGGGAGAACACAGTTCAGCCAATAACAGTCATAGTATAGTGTATAATTCTTTTTATGTATTACTGTATTCTATTTGATAATATTGTGTTAAGGATTGTTGTATCTATGTAGATGAGGTGTATTGGTCTGCAGTTTTCTTTTTCGTCCTGTCTTTGCCAGTCTTGATTGATTGATTGATTGATTGATTGATTGATTGATTGAAATGGAGTCTCTCTCTCTCACTCAGGCTGGAGTGCAGTGGCGCGATCTCTGCTCACTGCAAGCTCCGCCTCCAGGGTTAACGCCATTCTCCTGCCTCAGCCTCCCCGAGTAGCTGGGACTACAAGGGCCCGCCGCCACGTCCGGCTAATTTTTTTGTGTTTTTAGTAAGATGGAGATCTCCTTACCTCGTGATCCTCCCGCCTCGGCCTCCCAAAGTGCTGGGATTACAGGTGTGAGCCACCACGCCTGGCCTACTTTTATTTTTTTGAGACGGAGTTTCGCTCGTGTTGCCCAGGTTGGAGTGCAATGGAAAGATCTCAGCTCACTGCAACCTCCACTTCCTGGGTTCAAGCGATTCTCCTGCCTCAGCCTCCTGAGTAGCTGGGATTAAAGGCGTCTGCCACCATGCCCAGCTAATTTTTGTGTATTTACCAGAGACGGGGTTTCTCCATGTTGGCCAGGCTGGTCTCAAACTCCTGACCTCAGGTTATCTGCCCGCCTCGCCCTCCCAAAGGGCTGGCATTACAGGCGGGAGCCACCTAGCCTGGCCTTAAACAAATTCTTATAAAAAGAGAGAAGAAAACTCTCAGGATTCATACTCTTGGGATGTAAATGTCTCCAGAGTGAAAGATAAGCAATCTCCATGTTTATAAGCCTGAAAATGTCTCCATGGTTCTAGGAGAGAGAAATTTTATTATCCTTTAAATGAGATAACACTTTTCGAATGTGAGAAGCAAATTGGTCTAGGGAAACCAAGACATTCACTAATGTGTAAATTTCCCTTGCCCAGAAAGCCAAACCGTGCAGAACATGAAAATAGTCACTTCCTGACAACACCTTTTAAAAAGAGAGATTTAAGGTAGTCTGATATTGTCTCATTCTATTTTCACTAATTATTTTTAAATATGATGACTTTTTCTTTTTTCTTTCTTTTTT
>NW_016820844.1:298044-362493 GCF_001698545.2 Rhinopithecus bieti | reverse complement strand
CCCCCAGTCTTATTCTGTCACCCAGGCTGGAGTGCAGTGGAGTGATCTCGGCTCACCGCAACCTCCAACTCCCAGGTTTAAGTGATCTTTCCCCCTCAGCCTCCCAAGTAGCTGGGACTACAGGGGCACACCACCACACCCAGCTAATTTTTTGTAGAGATAGGGTTTCGCCATGTTGCTCAGGCTGGTGTTAAACTCCTGAGCTCAAACGATCTGCCAGCCTTGACTTCCAAAGTGCTGGGATTATAGGTGTAAATCATCATGCCCAGCCTTGAAGACATATTTTCAAATGTATTTTACATTTTACATTTGCCCAGTTTTCTAATTTTTAGGCAAAACATTTATCACACAAAAGAAGACATCTTAAGCAGTTTTTTCTTTCTTATTTTGTTGGTCCGTAATGCTGATTACTCCTTTTGTGAGTCATTTCTGAAGACAGTTATTTGTCAGAAGATTGTGGGGATTTTTCTCTTATACTTATCCATTTATACAATCCAGAAATTAGCAGGATCAAAACTAGTGGAAACACATAGACACTTATAGCTTTTTATTTTAAGGTCAAAGTACTTACAACATTTTAATTTTAATTTTTATTTTTTGAGATGGAGTCTCGCTCTGTCGCCTAGGCTGGAGTACAGTGTCATAATCTCATCTCACTGCAACCTCCACCTCCCAGGTTCAAGCGATTCTTTAGCCTCAGCCTCCTGAGTAGCTGGGATTACAGGCATCTACCACCACATCCAGCTAATTTTTGTATTTTAATTAAGGACAAGGTTTCATCATGCTGGCCAGCCAGGCTGGTCTTGAACTCCTGACCTCAGGTGATCCACCTGCCTCGGTCTCCCAAAGTGCTGAGATTGCAGGCGTGAGCCACCGTGCCTGGCCTTTAAAACATTTTTAATAAGCCCACAGAGTCGTTTAGCAAAGGAAGCCCACTCTTCCTTCACCCTGCAAAGTTAGTATACAGCTGCCAGAAGGAAAGACGGCTAAACTTCATCCTCTGCAAGCTATCGGGTTTTAAAATATTATCCTTATGGCCTATGCAGGGGAGAAAAACAACATCTTTTCTCACCAAGTTCATGGAGGAGGCCCCTATAACAAAATACAGATTAAACAGGAGGAAAGCATACAAGTGTATTTAACATAAGTTTTGTGTGATATGAGAGACTAGAAATGAAGACCCAAAGAAACAGGGAAACATTTGTAGTTTTATGATAGGTTGACAAAAAGAAGATAGTTATGCAGAAGTGTAATTATACAAAGAGGGTAAGATGTAATGACAATAAACTGGAGGAACTTAGCAAGGCTTACTTGTTCAGGTTCTTCTGTGTGTCCCTGTGTCTTCAGAGAAAAACATGTTCCTTTCCTTCAGTTATAGGAAGTACACCTTTGGAATGAAGATTTCATGACCTGCTTTAGGGGAGAAGGGCTAGGGAAAGATGAGAGTGAACTACTTGCTTCTGTGGTTTTGTCAAATGTCAAGATGTCATATCTTGGGGTAGCATGTTCTGAACCCCATCATCTGAATTATCTTATTTAGTTATTTGCTTGGTGGTTGCAAGAAAGCTTCAAAGCTTCCCAAAACAGGAACTCTGTTTTATTCATAACTGTAGATCCAGAGCTTTTTGCCACAAATTCCTATGTAGTGTTTGCATTTCTGACCGTTTGCTTGAATTACCTCTACTATTGTTTATTCCAAAACCACTCCTTTGGCTTCTGTGACATCAGTTGTCCTGACTTTCTTTCTATTCCTCTGATACTTGTCATAGTCTTCTTCATTGGACACTCTTCTCAAAAAATTGCAGGTTCAAAACTCTTCTTTTTTTTTTCTTTTTGAGACAGCATCTTGCTCTGTCACCTAGGCTAAAGAGTGTAGTGGCTCGATCTCGGCTCATTGCAACCTCTGTCCCTCAGGTTCAAGCGATTCTCCTGCCTCAGCGTTCCTGTGTAGGTAGGATTACAGGCACGCGCTACGACGCTCGGCTGATTTTTTGTATTTTTAGTAGAGACAGGGTTTCACCATGTTGGTCAGGCTGGTCTCGAACTCCTGGCCTCAGGTGATCCACCCATCTGGGCCTCCCAACGTGCTGGGATTACAGGTGTGAGCCAAGGCGCCCGGCCGAAACTCTTTTTAAACCACTTAGATTGGAATGCTGCTGTTGAAATTGCATTGGGTGATATTTACTATCTCTTAAAGAGCTACTTTTAAAAAATAATAACAGTTGTATTAATCAGGATTCTCCAGAGAAAGAGAACCAATAGGAGGTGTGTATATACAGAAAGATATTTATTTTAAGGCATAGGTTCACACAGTTGTGGAGGTTGACAAAGATTATTTGTTTGGTCAAACTTTAGTCAGGCTCCTGAACTGTCTTCTGGGCCCATCTGTGCTATTCCTTGTAAAACCAGTTTTAGCAAGAATCCTGATAAATCAGTTTAGCAAGGATCCCCTACCTTTGATATCTGCTCCCGCTCGATATCTGATCAGGTTCCTCATCCTCCACCATTCCCCAGGTAAGGTCTGATGGCCCTGGCCTGTCTTCAGCAAGAATCCTACTAAGTCTGTTTAGCCAGAATCCCCTTATCCCTGATGCTTCCTCTTAGTAGTTTTCCATCCACTGACCACCCACCACCCTGATCCTTGGCTATAAATTCCCACTTGTCCATGCAGTATTCAGATTCGAGCCCTATCTCTTCTCTACTGCAAGACTCCTTTGTGGACCCTATTACCTACCATGATGGTCCTGAATAAAGTCTCTCTCACCATGATTTAGTAAGTGTCCTTAAGCGAAGAGCCTCAGATCGCAGCCCGCTGCCACCTGCGTCCTGGGCTAAGAGGAAGCATCAAGGATAAGGGGGATTCCGGCTAAACAGACTTCTTGTTACCTGCCGAGGTCCTTGTCAGTTCTTAAGGACAGGTGCTTTGCATTATCCTCCAGCACTCTCCCGCCCACTGAAACATTCCCCTCTCACCATGCAGGCGGCAAGTAGATTTTGGTTGAAAATATTTATCTAGGGCCAGGCACGGTGACTCAAGCCTGTAATCCCAGCACTTTGGGAGGCCGAGACGGGCGGATCACGAGGTCAGGAGATCGAGACCATCCTGGTGAGCACGGTGAAACCCCGTCTCTACTAAAAAATACAAAAAACTAGCCGGGCGAGGTGGCGGGCGCCTGTAGTCCCAGCTACTCGGGAGGCTGAGGCAGGAGAATGGAGTCAACCTGGGAGGCGGAGCTTGCAGTGACCTGAGATCCGGCCACTGCACTCCAGCCTGGGCGACAGAGCGCGACTTCGTCTCAAAAAAAAAAAGAAAAAGAAAAAAGAAAAAATTTATCTAGCAAGAGATAAATTGCCGGATGGCGGGCTAGTCACCGCCCAGGTAGTCGCCACTTCGCTTAAAGGCGGAGCTGTTGTTAGAAATCCAGGTTCCGAAAGTAAGTAACAACCATTGTTCGTGACCCCGCTCCTTTCTGTGACACTCTTCCAATGACCCCTTTTAGACCAAGAGGAAGCCCCGCAGAAGTGATAGGGAGAGGGGGAAAGCTGTTTTACAGAGGCGAAACCACTCGGCCGTACGGACATTTCCTGTTTTTCAAAGTGACCATACATATTTTTTGGAGTAGAAAAATCTTTGCGACCAAACAGTCCGCCCGGTTTATGGGCCAGGGACTTTACGCGTGTGAAGCGAACGTGATAACCACTACACTACGGAAACAATCTCTGCGAGGGTTCTACCCATTCTCAACTAAGAGGGCTTTGCTGCAGGGCCTGGACTGTTCCTTATATGTGTGTCTAGAAAATGATCGTCGTGGTGCAGTTCTCTCCTTTTACTGTTTTCGAAAACAAAAGCAGTTCATAACCAAGCTTCCCCAGGACTCCAATTCCCGCACAAATTTCAAACATGGAAAGCTAGAACAGAATGCTGGAGAATTTTATTTCAAGACCTCCCTATGCTGTCTATGCACGTTACTTTATCTGCACAACCCACCCGGATAGTCATATCTTGGTGACTTTTGGGAAAACCATGAATGACCTGAGACCAGGAGATGATTGGAGGCCATCAGCACTTTCTGCCACAGCTGCTCTCATCATTTTGTTTGCAGTCAATTAACTAGAAGTAGTCATGGCTTCTGGGAAATATTGGGAAGTAGATGAAACATGTAGAGAACACCACCAACTCTGCCACAGAATGCAAATGCAAAGACATACAGTCTTTGCCCCCAAGGAAATCAGAATCTAGTAATGTCTTCCTTATAAGGTCATGATGGTATATTTTTTCTATTGTCTTATTGCCCAAAGATATACCCATTGCAGACAAGAATCAAAACAAGATTATAATTCATCTAACTTTTGAATCTCATGCTCTTTCTAGCAAAATTGTATTGGACACATTATATTAAGGCAAAATATTTTAAGTCATCTTGGAGTTCTAGCCTCAGAACTGTGAGAAAATAATTTTTATTCAATCCACCCAGTCTGTGGTATCTTATGGCAGCTCAAGTTTACAAATACAGGTGTGTTTACTATAACGAATAAAAGCAGTAATCAGAATAGTCTCACTCAGAGATCTTTGACATTGATGAGGATACTATATAATGTCCCTAGAATTAAAATAAATGTGCAACTTATTAATATCTTACTTGATCTATATAAGCAGAAAAGTCTAGTAGATAGAAGTCTGACCTGAATCAGCAAAACAGAGAATCATGGCCTCCCAACCAATTCCCAGATATGAGCCAGCTTTGACTGAGGAGAAGGCCAGCTTCCCTTGAGAAAGAATACTCATAGCTTAGTACAAATTTATACTGTTATTCTTCCTCCCTTCTCTAAAGGGGCCTGTGTCCATTTACCAGAGTGACTGTGCATTGGGAAAGGGGAAATAGGCAGGCATATCAGGAATTACTAAACAAAGATCCTGAACTGACATTAATTCCTGGAGATACTAAGCATCACTATTGTCCACCTGGCAAGTTAGGGACTCAGAGAGGTCAGTCAATGAAATTTTGCCTCTGGCCCATTTCACTGTAGGAACAGCAGATCCCTGAACCTACTCTGTAGTTATTTTCCCAATTCCAGACAGAATATTTATATTGTTGCCATGAGTGATAGATTGCAGGCTATTATGATATAAATGGTCAAGTGGAAGCCACTGGAAATTCCTCTACCTATGACAATTATAAACCAAAAGCAATATTGTACTCCTAGAGGGACTGCAGAAAGGATGGGACCATCAAGGACTTGAAAGATGCAGGAATGGTGACTCTTACCATATCTCTATTCAACTCATTATTCAACTGCAGAAGACAAATGGATTATGGAGAATGACAGTGAGTTATTGAAAATTTGGCCAGATATGGCCGGGCGCGGTGGCTCACGCCTGTAATCCCAGCACTTTGGGAGGCCGAGGCGGGCGGATCACGAGGTCAGGAGATCCAGACCATCCTGGCTAACACGGTGAAACCCTGTCTCTACTAAAAACACAAAAAATTATCCGGGCATAGTGGCGGGCACCTGTAGTCCCAGCTTCTCGGGAGGCTGAGGCAGGAGAATGGCGTGAACCCGGGAGGTGGAGCTTGCAGTGAGCCGAGATTGCGCCACTGCACTCCAGCCTGGGCGACAGAGCGAGACTCCGTCTCAAAAAAAAAAAAAAAAAAAAAGAAAATTTGGCCAGGTAAATATTCCAATTGCATCTGCTATTCCAAATGTTGTTTTGTAGCAGGACGAGCCGCAGACAAAACTCAGACACCGGATTAAAGAAGGAAGAGGTTTTTTATTCGGCCGGGAGGGTCGGCAGACTGGCGTCTTAAGAGCCGAGCTCCCCGAGAAAGAAATACTCGGCCTTTTTAAAGGCTTACAACTTTAAGAGGTCCACGTGAAAGGGTCATGATAAATCAAGCAAGCGTGGGAAACGTGACTGGGGGGCTACATGCATCAGCTAACAGAACAAAAAGTTTTACAATGCTTTTTTCATACAGTGTCTGGAATTTACAGATAACACAAGTAGTTTAGGCCAGGGGTTGATGTTATTATTATTACTTTGTTTAACTCCTAGGGCCGGGTGGTGGTGCCAAGGTTGTCTGGCTATTTATCTTACTTTTGTTTCTTTCTCTCTTTTCTCCTGTCTTTGAACTAGGCAAGGTGGGGGAAGGAGGGCAGCAGGAGTAGTAGTGGTCTCCTCCCTTAGTTTCATTAGTGGAAATATTAACACATCTCCTGGTACCTGCTATGCTGTTATTGATATGGTTAGATCTTTTTTCTTTATACTTAAACATTAAGACCATCAGAAGCAGTGGTCTTTTAGCTGGCAAGGCCAGCAGTACACCTTATCTGCCCTACTGTTGCAGGACTTTTCCTTAGTTCAGCTAAAGATGGGGTTCTTTGTTCCACGGCCATGAAAATTAGTGAGTAAGACAGGGTTTTATTGGGTGAAAAGGGAAAAGCTGGAAAACAGGGACTCTAGCGAGGCCAGAGTCCCTCCACTAGAGCGCTTCCACTTCCCGCCCAGCAGTTGGAATCTCAGGTTCCACATAGGAAGAGGAGGGGTCAGGCTCCTCCCGGCTGCAAACGTCATGAACTTTCTGAGGCTCCACCTCAGTGGGCAGGCTGGTTGGAATCCAGGAACCCCCTCCCACCTGACTGTCTCACTATCTCGGGGGTATATTGAGTGTCTAACCCCATGTCACCAACTAGTCCACAGGGACCTTTATCACCTTACCGTTCTATAGAACACCATACTGGTCTCTTACATTAATTATATTTTTAGTGACAAAAAGGTAGCAACTACTCTATGACATTGGTAAGACATTTGTATGCCAGACGGCGGGATATAAACCTCACAAAAAATCAGAGCCTTACTACCTCAGTGAAATTTCTAGGGGTCCAGTTGTCTGAAGCATTATGAGTTGCTGCATCTGATACCTTTCCTTATTAAGAAAGTGGTGGCGGGGCGCGGTGGCTCACGCCTGTAATCCCAACACTTTGGGAGGCCGAGGCGGGCGGATCACAAGGTCAGGAGATAGAGACCATCCTGGCTAACAGAGTGAAACCCTGTCTCTACTAAAAAAAAATACAAAAAAATTAGCCGGGCGTAGTGGCGGGCGCCTGTAGTCCCAGCTACTCGGGAGGCTGAGGCAGGAGAATGGCATGAACCTGGGAGGCGGAGCTTGCAGTGAGCCGAGATTGCGCCACTGCACTCCAGCCTAGCGACAGAGCCAGACTTCGTCTCAAAAAAAAATTAAAATTAAAATTAAAAAATAAAAAAAAAGAAAGTGGTACAATACTGAGTAGAACTCTTTGGATTTGGGAGGCAACATTTGGACACGCTACACCAAAGGATTTATCAAGTAACCTGAAAATATCCCAGTTTTGAGTTATCCCAGTTTTGAGTGGGGGCCCTAGAACGTTCTGCTACAGGACCACGTTGCAGCTCATGTGACTCTGCCACTGGGACCATAAGAACCAGAAGAGTTGATCTTGCTTAGTGTCGAAGAAGAGGGATGTTATCTGGAGGCTTTGGCAAATTTCTACAGGTGAATCACAGCACAGAACTTCAGAATTTCAGAGCAAAGTTATGCCATCCTCTGTGGGTAACTACTCTTCTTTCGACAAATAGCTTTTAGTTTGCTACCAGGTTCTTAATACAGTTTGAATGCTTGGCCACATGCCACCACATTACCATATGGCCTCAGATCAGGTGCAGATCTTGAACTGGGTAGTATGTGTTACCAAGACATAAATTTAGAATGCACAGCAGCATTTCATTATCAAATGGAAATGGGATGTATTCGATAAAGCTTGAGCAGGTCCTAAAGGCACAAACAGGTTGCATGAGGAAGTGGCACAGATGTTCATGGCATCTACTCTTGCTACATTGCCTTTTCTGTGTGTGTGTGTGTGTGTGTGTGTGTGTGCATCTACATCTATGGCCTCATAAGAGTTCTAAATGACCAGTTGACTGAAGAAGAAAAAACTCAAGAATGGTATATAGATGTTCTGTACAATATGCAGGCATCACTTGAAAGTAAACAGTTGCAGCCCTACAGCCCCACATACAAATAAACAAGACAGGCTAGCAGCGAGAATTACAGCGTGCAGGGCCCTACGCATTTGTGTTTTTGATGCATAAATAGCCTCTTAGAGGGCTGTGATGGCCGAGTGGTTAAGGTGTTGGACTTGAAATCCAGTGGGGTCTTCCCCACGCAGGTTCATAGTCCTGCTTACAGCGCTTCTATTCTTTTTCTGAATCACAAACTGCTGTGACTCTCAGTCTTTCTGGTGTCGCCATGGGCCGCCGTCCCGCCGGTTGTTACCAGTATTGTAAAAACAAGCGGTACCCAAAGTCTTGCTTTTGCTGAGGAGACCCTAAGGCCAATATTCGCATCTCTGACCTGGGGAGGAAGCAAGCAAAAGTGGGATGAGTTTCCGCTCTGTGGGCACATGGTGTCAGATGAATATGAGCAGCTCTCCTCTGAAGCCCTGGTGGCTGCCCAAATTTGTGTCAGTAAGTACATGGCAAAAAGTTGTGGCAAAAATGACTTTCATATCCGAGGGCGGCTGCACCCCTTCCACGTCATCTGCATCAACAAGATGTCCTGTGCTGGGACTAACAGGCTCCAAACAGGTATGGGAGGTGCCTTTGGAAAGTCCGCAGGGCACTGTGGCCAGGATTCGCATTGGCCAAGTTATCATGTCCATCCGCACCAAGCTGCAGAACAAGGAGCATGTGATTGAGGCCCTAAGCAGGGCCAAGTTCAAGTTCCCTGGCCGCCAGAAGGTCCACATTTCAAAGAAGGAGGGGTTTCACCAAGTTCAATGCGAATGAGTTTGAAGACATGGTGGCTGAGAAGCGGCTCATCCCAGATGGTTGTGGGGTCAGTTACATCCGGATCTTGGCCCTCTGGACAAGGGTGCGCCTTGTACTCATGAGGGCTTCCACTGTGCTGCCTCCTCTTAATACTCACCATAAATCCTACTTTCTGTCCAAAAAAACAAACAAACAAACAAACAAACAAACAAACAAAGCAGTGAGTAGAAATGAGGAAATTGAGACAAAAGGAGGATACACAACTTGGCCAAGGCTACAAGGAAAGAGTCGGGATAAAGGCGCTGTGCACTGTGGCTGCAATGGGGCCCAAAACTGCTGAGCTTCTCACTTTCAGAGGAGAGGACCACCCACCCCCGTTTATAAATACTTTTGCATTTTCACGTGCCTATTTCACCTACATTGAGTCCTTAAATAATATTTAGCCAATTTAATGATGACTGTTATAATTTAACTTCATAATTATATTAACTCCAAGTTTCTAGGTTGTTAAATGAATTTTGTTCTTAAAATGTTTACCTTTTTTTTTTTTTCCTTTTGAGACTGGCAGGGCGGGGGGACAGCACCGTGTCTCGCCATGTTGCCCAGGCTGTTCTCGAAGTCCTGGGCTTAAGCGATCCTCCCGCCTAGGCCTCCCAAAGTGCTGGGATTACAGGCGTGAGCCGCTGTGCCCAGTCAAAATGTTTACCTTTATTGAATTGCTACATCAATTTTACCTAATTTGGAGAAGGGGGATGTTTCTTTTCTTTCTTTTTTCTTTTCTTTCTTTCTTTTTTTTTTTTTTTTTTTTTTTTTTTTTTTTTTTTTTTTTTTTTTTTTTGAGACGGAATATCACTCTTGTTGCCCAGGCTGGAGAGCAATGGCGCTATCTAGGCTCACTGCAAACTCCGCCTCCCGGGTTCAAGCGATTCTCCTGCGTCAGCCTCCCGAGCTGGATTACAGACATGTGCCACCACGCCTGGCTAATTTTTTTTGTGTTTTTAGTAGAGACGTGGCTTCACCATGTTGGCCAGGCTGAGTGTCGAACTCCTGACCTCAGGTGATCCGCCCGCCTCGGCCTCCCAGAGTGCTGGGATTACAGGCGTGAGCCACTGCGCCCAGACTGGGAGATGTTTCTTAAAATCTTTTCTGTTGCATAGAGTCTGAAATTATTTCCTCTGTAATGGTTTTGTGGTTATGGTTCTTTTGTTATCATTCTTTGGAGAATGAGATGGAAAACATATGATGTATACCCCAAGAATGTATTTTATTCCATTTTCTTTTTCATTATCTCAAAATTTAAAAGTATTTGGGTCTCTGACTACTGTTCCACACGAAGCATCAGTATCCAACACAAGTATATTAAAAACTGAAATTATTTAATGAATGAACAGATGAACCGACTGCATAAATTAATGAAACTTTCACAAGTGCAATAGACACAATGGGGCGGTGGCTCACGCTTATTATCCCAGCACTTTGGGAGGCCGACACAGGCGGATCACCTGAGGCCAGAAGTTTGAAACCAGCCTGGCCAACATGGCGAAACCCCGTTTCTACTAAAAATACAAAAATTAGCCGGGAATAGTGGCCTGCGCCTGTAATCCCAGCTACTCGGGAGGCTGAGATGGAAGAATCACTTGAACCCGGGAGGTGGAGGTTGCAGTGAGCTGAGATGGCGCCACTGCACTCCAGCCTGGGAGACAGTGCCAGGGTGCGGCTCAAGAAAAAAAAAAAAAAAAAAGCAATTTCCGAAGAGACTTAAGGTCTCTCAAATTTCAGTTTGATGCTTAACGTTAAATCAGACTTAAAGTTCAGGATTGTGCTGTGCAGCAGTACGGCTCAAGGTGAAGAGCCAAATCAGATCAATTTTCTTCCAAAGGACATTAAGAAGACATTAAGAACCTGTTTCTGTCTTTTTTGGAGACGGAGTCTTGCTCTGTCGCCCAGGCTGGAGTGCAGTGGCGTGATCTCGGCTCACTACAAACTCAGCCTCCCAGGTTCACGCCATTCTCCTGCCTCAGTCTCCCAAGTAGCTGGGACTACAGGCGCCCGCCACCACGCTGGGCTAATTTTTTGTATTTTCAGTAGAGACGGGGTTTCACCGTGTTAGCCAGGATGGTCTCCATCTCCTAATCTCATAATACGCCTGCCTCGGCCTCCCCAAGTGCTGGGATTACAGGCGTGAGCCACCACGCCTGGCCCTGTTTCTGTCTTTAATTAGAAAACACACAGAAAGGCCAGGCGCGGTGACTCACGCCTGTAATCCCAGCGCTTTGAGAGGCTGAAGTGGGCGGATCACCTGAGGTCGGGAGTTCGAATCCGGCCTGACCAACATGGAGAAACCCTGTTTCTACCAAAAATACAAAATTAGACAGGCGTGGGTGGCGCATGCCTGTAATCCCAGCTACTCGGGAGGCTGAGTCAGGAGAATCGCTTGACCCCAGGAGACGGAGGTTGCAGTGAGCCTAGATCGCCCCATTGCACTCCAGCCTGGTCATCAAGAGCAAAACTCCATTTCAAAGAAAAAAGGAAAAAAAGAAAACACACAGGAATATATTTTTCTTTAAAAAAACAAAACAAAACAAAAAAACGCCGGGCGCGGTGGCTCACGCCTGTAATCCCAGCACTTGGGAAGCCCAGGCAGGCAGATCACCTGAGCTCAGGAATTCGAGACCAGCCTGGCCAAAATGGTGAAACCCCGTCTCTACTTAAAATACAAAAATTATACGAGCGTGGTGGAAGGCGCCTGTAATCCCAGCTACTGGGGAGGCTGAGGCAAGAGAATTGCTTGAACCCGGGAGGCGGAAGTTGCAGTGAGCCGAAATTGCGTCATTGCACTACACAGCCTGGGAGACAGTGCGAGACTTCGTCTGGTTGGGGGGAAAATAAGTTGTCTCCGAGCCAGCCAGGAGTCGAACCTAGAATCTTCTGATCCGTAGTCAGACGCGTTATCCATTGCGCCACTGGCCCGTCGACGAACAATGTCGACTATCTATTCTTCATTAGGATCCCTAAGAAAATAGTAGATTTGCAATGCAACCAGGCGGACATTGAACAAGACTGCGGATTCTGGCAAAGTGCGATTTTCTTTGTGGTCAATTTAAACAAGTTTCACTGACTTCAGAATTTATATCTATAAAGAAATTTTCTGCTTTGGAACATCATGTACGTAATAGAATTACTGTCGTTCACATTTTTTTCGTTGATGTGCCCGCTTCTTTCTTTTTTTCTTTTCTGTTTTTTTTTCTTTATGAGACGGAGTCTCCTTCTGTCACTTAGGCTGGAGTGCAGTGGCACGATCTCGGCTCACTGCAATCTCCGCCTCCCCGGTTCAAGCGATTCTCCTGCCTCAGCCTCTCGAGGAGCTGGGATCACAGGCGCGAGCCACCACGCCAGGTTAATTTTTTGTGTTTTTAGTAGAGGCAGGGTTTCACCATGTTGGCCAGGCTGGTGTCGAACTCCTGACCTCAAGTGATCAATCTGCCTCTGCCTTCCAAAGTGTTGGGGTTACAGGTGTAAGCCACGGCACGCGGCCTGGGAGATGTTTCTTAATGTCTTTTCTGTTGCATAAAGTATGAAATTATTTCCTCTGTAATGATTCTTTGGTTGAGTTTCTTTTGTTATGGTTCTTTGGAGAATGAAATGGAAAACATACGATGTATAACTCAGTAAAGTATTCCATTTTCTTTTTCATTATCTCAAAATTTAAAAGTATTTGCATCTCTGACTACTGTTCCACACGAAGCATCGGTATCCAACACAAGTATGTTTTTTAAAAATGAAATTATTTAATGCGTGAGCAGATGAACCGAATGCATAAATTAATGAAGCTTTCACAAGTACAATAGACACAAGGGGGCGGTGGCTCACGTTTGTAATTCCCTCACTTTGGGAGGCCGAGGCGGGCGGATCACCCGAGGTCCGGAGTTGGAGACCAGCCTGGCCAACATGATGAAACCCCATCTCTACTAAAAATACAAAAATTAGCCGGGAGTGGTCGCGCGCGCCTGTAATCCCAACTACTCAATAGACTGAGGAGGAGGAGAAGGAGAAGAAGGAGAAGAAGGAGAAGAAGAAGAAGAAGGAGAAGAAGAAGAAGAAGAAGAAGAAGAGGGAGGAGGGAGAGGAGGAGGAGGAGGGGAGGAGGAGGAGGGGAAGAGGAGGAGGGGAGGAGGAGGAGGAGGAGGAGGAGGAGGAGGAGGAGGAGGAGGAAGAAAGAATGGGAAGGGGAAGAGGGTGGGGGAGAAGGGGACGGAGCAAGAGCAGCGGACACACCAGCGATAATCAACAGACGCAGACTGAGGGGCTAGTAATCGCAGGCAGAGTCGTGGGCCAGTGGCGCCATAGATAACGCGTCTAACTACGAATCAGAAGACTCTGGGTTCGACTCCTGGTTGGCTCGAGGGCTAATTTTGGCTTTTTTTTTTTTTTTTTTTTTTTGAGACGGAGTATCGCTCTGTCGCCCAGGCTGGAGCGCAGTGGCTGCATCTCGGCACTCTGCAACCTCTGCCTCCCCGGTTCAAGCAATTATCCTGCCTCAGCCTCCCAAATAGCTGGTACTACAGGCGGACGCGGCCAGGCTCAGCTAATTTTTTGTATTTTAGTAGAGACGGGGGTTTCACCGTGTTGCCCAGGCTGGTCGCAAACTCCTGGGCTCAGGCAATTCGCCCGCCTTGGCCTCTCAAAGCGCTGGGTCTACAAGCTTGAGCCACCGCGTCCGGCCTGGAAATTGCATTTTTTTAAATCTCTCCCTTTTTCCTCCCCAAACTGATACTGAGAAATGGGTTGGCTCAAAGAGATCCCTGGAAAGACAACTCAAAAAATTCAAACATTCAACGAAAAAAAGAAATAAAGTTCTAGGTCAGGCGTGGTGGCTCACGTCTGTAATCCCAGCACTTTGAGAGGCCGCTGAGGTCAGGAGTTCGAGACCAGACTGGCCAACACGGCTCTACTAAACATGGCTCTACTAAAAATACTAAAACTAGCCATCTGCAATCCCAGCTACTCCTAAGGTTGAGGCAGGAGAATCGCTTGAACCTGGCAGGCGGAGGTTGTAGTTAGCCGAGATGGCACCACTGCACTCCAGCCTGGGCTGTAGAGCAAGACACTGTCTCAAAATAAATAAAATAAAATAAAATAAAGTTACAATACGTGCTACAAAGTGAATGAACCTTGAACATATTATGCTAAGGAAGCCAAACACGAAAAGCTACATATTGTATGATTCCATTTATAGAAAATGTCCAGAATAGACAAATATGTAAAGAAAGAAAGTGTTAATATTTGCCAGGGGCTGGAGAAAGAGGGGAATGAGTACAAAGTTTGTTTGGGATGATGAGAATGGTTTGAAATTAGATAATGGTGATAGTTGCACACGTCTGTGAATACACTAAAAAGCAGTGAATTTTACACTTTCAAAAGTTGGATTTTATGTTATGTTAATTATATCTTAATTTTTAAAATCCAAATTAAAAACAAGTATTGACCGACCGACTTTTCTTCTTTTCTTTTGAGTCTGGATCTCCCTTTGTCGCCTAGGCTGGAGTGCAGTGGCGCCATCTCGGCTCACCGCAACGTCCGCCTCCAAGTTTAAGTCATTCTTGTGTCTCAGCCTCCGGAATAGCTGGGACTGCAGGTGCCCGCCGCCAGCCCTGGCTAATTTTTGTGTTTTTAGGAGGGGCGCGGTGGCTCACGCCTATAATCCCAGCACTCTGGGAGGCCGAGGCGGGCGGATCACTTGAGGTCAGGAGTTTGAGACAGACCTGGCCAACATGGTGAAACCCCGTCTCTATTAAAAATACAAAAATTAGCCGAGCGTAGTGGTGGGCGCCTGTAATTCCAGCTACTCGGGAGGCTGAGGCAGGAGAATCGCTTGAACCCGGGAGGCAGAGGTTGCAGGGAGCCGAGATCGCACCACTGCACTCCAGCTCGACCCCCAAGAGCGAAACTCGCCAAAACAAAACCAAAAAAAGGAAGGAGGGAAGGAGGGAAGGAAGGAAGGAAAAGAATTTTTAGTAGAGACGGGGTTTCGCCATGTTGGCCAGGTGAGTCTTGAATTCCTGAACTGAACTGATCTGCCCGCCTCAGCCTCCCAAAGTGCCGGGATTACAGGCGTAAACTACCGCGACCGACAGACTTTTTTTTTTTTTTTATTCTTTTGTTTTGTTTTATTGTTTTATTGTTTTGTGTTTTGTTTTGTTTTGTTTTGTTTTGTTTTGTTTTGTTTGAGACGGAGTGTTGCCCTGTTGCCCAGGCTGGAGTGCAGTAGCGCGATGTCGACTCACTGCAGCCTCTGCCTCCCGAGTTTCAGCGATTCTCTTGCCTCAGCGTCCTGGGTAGCTGGGATTACAGGAGCATGCCACTACGTCCGGCTATTTTTTTTTTTTTTTGGTTGGGGGATATATTTAGTAGAGATGGGGTTTCGCCATTTTGGCCACACTGGTCTCGAACTCCTGACCTCAGGTGATCCGTCCGCCTCGGCCTCCCAAAGTGCTGGGATTACAGGCGTGAGCCGCCGCGCCCGACCACTTTTTTTGCTATTTTAAATCGAATATCTTTTTGTTTGTTTGTTTGTTTGTTTGTTTGTTCTGTGCCTATGCTTACCCAGACAATTTCTTCATTGATTTTCCCCCGCCTTGGGCAGGCTTCCACTCTTCAGACCCTTTCCTGCACAACTTTGTCCCTGAACATAGGTCCTGGACGAAAAAGAAGGGACATCGCCTGGAGAAATATTGCATCAAGAAAGGCGCGGCTGTGAAGAATAGGTATCAGTGTCTCCCTTAGGCCCTCAGTTCGGCGATCTTGGTAATGCCCTGTCCCATGCCTGCGAACGCGATTCAGCCTCGATCTCCCGGTCCCGCCCCATGATCGCACCAAGAAGAGCGTGCGAGCCTCCCTGCTACAGACTGACACTAAGAAACCAGATTTGAAAGGGATCCCAGACAAACGTTAAACATGCAACAAGAGGGAGAGGGTGTAAGGAAGAGACATTCTTGGGGCGGTGTCTGATAAAACAGATGTCTCTCCTTTCCAGGTGTTTCTGAATTTGATCCCCGACGCCTGGGGCATTGTGGAGGAACTTGCAAAGGAAATCAAGGTGTCGCAGGAAAGAGAATACGCACAAGCAAAAGACACCTTAATTTGTGGTATTCTCAATATTTATCTTACAGAAGTGTATCGAAGATGGACAATGTGCGATGTGATGGGTGCTGGGAACTCAACGAACTCTTCACGCGCCTAGACCTCATTGGATCCACTTTCTCTTGGCTGTGAGCTGGTAAAAAAGCGGTGGGTGTGGGGGACGGTCCAAAGCATTCTGAGCTCCGTAAAATGCTACTCAAACTTTAGCGTGCTGGAGAATCCCTGAGAAGGAGTATTATACCCAGTTGTCCAAGCTGGCCTTCTGTTCCCGGCCTTAAGCGATCCTTCCACCTCAGCCTCCTGAGTAGCTGGGTATAGTTACAGGGTCACACCACCACGCCCAGGTTGGTGTTGTCTTTCTATGATAAAGCCACCACAGAACAGAACAAAACAATGCGACGAAACATACAAGTTATTAAAAACGAAAACAAAAATAAAAATCTTGAAAGTAGAAGGGAATTACCTCTGTTGGTTAAAGCCCAGTGATATAAGATGTGAGTCTCACCCCTGGTAGACACTCAATTTTTCGCCTTCTACCGTGGAAGTTCTCTGTTAGTGTTAGTTGCAAAAAGTGGATGATAAAAGAAAACGCACGAATACAGTGCTGCTTACAGTCTGCTCGGCATCACCCAGCTAAAAATTAATGGGCCTCATCAAAGAATCCACCTAGAATCACTGGAGGTAAGTCCCAGAAAACTGGGTCAAATTCTGATCAAATAGAGAGTATTAGAGACCCTTGTCTCTAATCAAATAAATAAATTTTTTGAAAAAGACATCTCCCCTTAAACAAAATGTTCTCTTCTGAAATTGCATTCTCTTAATCTCCTGTCTTTTACTGACACTGAGAAAGAGGTTGGCTGAAAGAGATCTCTGGAAAGACAACTAAAAAAAAAATCAAATAGAGAGTATTATTCGACCCGGTGCGATGGCTCACGCCTGTAATACGAGCACTTTGGGAGGCCGAGGCAGGTGGATCGCCTGAGGTCAGGAGTTCCAGACCAACCTGGCCAACATGGTGAAACCCCGTCTCTACTAACAATACAAAAATTAGCCTAGTGTAGTGGTGGTCACCTGTAATCCCAGCTACTGGGGAGGTTGAGGCAGGAGAATCATTTGAACCTGGGAGGCGGAGGTTGCAGTGAGCCGAGATGGCCCCATTGCATTCCAGCCTGGGCGATAAGAGTGAAACTCCATCTCAAAAAAAAAAAGTATTACTCGACTATAAAAAGAAATGAAATTCTAATACAGGCTACAACATGAATGAACATTGAAAATATTATACTAAGGAAAAGAAGCCTTTGACCTTCGATATGATAAGCACATTGGGCCCCCATCCCACTCCACTGAAAAACTACAGATATTGTACTTGAAGTTAAAATACTTTATTTTCCCCTGAGTATTCTAGCACAGCACTGTCCACAACAGCTGCTCACACATATTTCAAAAACGTAGCACAAAAACAGAAAAAAGAAGAAATCTCATATTTTCTTGATAACATGTTTAAATGATAATATTAGGAGTTAAAATATATTAGAAGTACCTGGGTGCAGTGGTATGCTCTTGTAATCCCAGCTATTCCAGAGGTTGTGGAAAGGGGGATTTCCTGAACCTGGGAGTTTGAGACCATCGCAGGCAATACAATGAGCTCCCTTCTCTTAAAAAAAAAATTGAAATTAATTTCACTTGCTTAACTCTACTTTCTTATATTACTAGAAAACTTAAAATTACCCACTATATGATATTGTATGTTAATTCTCACATCTTCTTGTGGTTATTGATGTGGTAACATCAGTAAAGTGCTATCAATTTACCAGGGGCACAGTCCCTTTGAGCAGACTCCAGACTCTATAATGCTGTTGTATTGCATTTGTTTCTCATCAATAAATACATATTTTCTTCTCTTAAACCAATTTCTTTTTTTTTTCTTTGTGTGTGTGTGTGTGTGTGTGTGTGTGTGTGTGAGAGAGAGAGAGAGAGAGAGAGAGAGAGAGAGAGAGAGAAAGAGAGAGAGAGACGGAGACGGAGTCTTGCTCTGTTGCCTAGGCACTCCATGGTGAAATCTTAGCTCACTGCGACCTCTGCCTCCCAGGTTCAAGAAGTTCTCCTGCCTCAGCCTCCTGACTAGCTGGGATTACAGGCGCCTGTCACCATGCCCAGTTAATTTTTGTGTTTTTTAGTAGAGATGGGGTTTCACCATGTTGATAAGGCTGGTCTCGAACTCCTGGCCTCATGTGATCCACTCGCCTCAGCTTCCCAAAGTGCTGGGATTACAGAAGTGAGCCACTGCGTCTGGCCTCTCTTACACCAATTTCTAGTGTGTAAAAATGGTAAACTCCTCATACTAAATTTCTTTTCCTGCTTTTCTTTTTTCATTCAAGAGAGCTGTATGGGTTGGCTAGTTAAAGAGCTTGCTTAGTAAACTGAAGATCCTGGATTTCAAATTGGTAGGGCTTTCTATAGGCTTTGTAATTTTTACAAGTGTAGCTGTATCTTTGTAGAATACAGTTTAAGGAATTTATTATTGATGACATCTGTGTTATTCATTTGTTATATGGTGTGGAAAACTAAAAAGCCTGAGGTCTAGTTCATCAATTTAGTTTTTGAGGGTGGCAAGAAGTCTTCAAGGAAAAAAGGGGGAAAGACTGGATGGAATATGCTACATGATGGAAGCCATGTGAACAATCACTCCCTACATGGTGTGACTAAAGCATTATCAATTATTTATTAGGAACAAAAAAAACTTTAGAATTTTCAGGTCTGCCGCGGTGGCTCATGACTAGAACCCCAGCACTTTGGGAGGCCGAGGCGGGTGGATCACTTGAGGTCAGGAGTTCGTGACTAGCCTGGCCAAAATGGTGAAACCCTGTCTCTACTAAAAACACAAAAATTAACCAGGCGTGGTGGCGGGCACCTGTAATCCCAAGCTACTCGGGAGGCTGAGGCAGGAGAATCACTTGAACCTGGGAGGCAGAGGTTGTAGTGAGCTGAGATGGCAGCCACTGCACTCCAGCCTGGGAGCAAGGCTCTGTCTCCAAAAAAAAAAAAAAAAAAAAAAATTAGTGTTTTCATCTGATGACAATTTCTTGTCTATACAATAATACAAGATTATCAATGATTTCTTTTGCAATCATTGACTATTTTGTCTTTTATTTATGACTTTACCATTTGAGAACATGCAATAAGAACTCCAGTAGTTACTGGAAATCAACATTTTCAATTTTGTATGATCTCCACAATTTTCTTTTTTTGAGATGGAGTTTCACTCTTGTTGCCCAGCCTGGAGTGCAATGGCACAACTTTGGCTCACCCAACCTCCACCTCCCGGGTTCAAATGATTCTCCTGTCTCAGCCTCCCAAGTAGCTGGGATTACAGGTGCCCGCCACCATACCTGGTTAATTTTTTTTTTTTTTTTTTTTCTGTTTTTAGTAGAGATGGGGTTTTGCCATGTTGGTCAGGCTAGTCTGGAACTCCTGTCCTTGGCTGATCCACTTACCTCGGTCTCCCAAAATGCTAGGATTACAGGCGTGAGCCACCGCGCCCGTCTCCACTTTCTTTTCTCCACTTCCGTGGAAGTCAATAGAATAGAGCTGGACACTGCAGAAGTTGAGAGGTCCGCAGGAGCTGCTGGAACCAGAAAGCAAAACTCTCTTCTTCCTACAAAGTCTCTCCAGCACCCACAACTGACAAAATTCAGTGCCAGCTGGCACAAGAAAAAGAAAATTAAAGGGCCCAGATCCCGTTTCAAAAAGCAGTCTAAAAGGATGAATTGCAAGTTGAGACGTAATAAAAGCAATCATTGGCACAGATGGCTCCATAATGAGCAGGGTCCCAGAGCAGTGCCCCCAAACAGTATCTTCCAACTCATAACACCTGAAAACTGCTAAGCAGATACCATCAATTATGCACATTTAAATAGTGAGTGATCCATATATGTGCTCTTGTCTTTTTCTTCTGTTCTTTTGGGTTTTTTGGTTTTGTTTGTTTGTTTTTGAGAGACGGAGTCTTGCTCTGTCCCCCAGGCTGGAGTGCAGTGGCAGCATCTCACCTCACTGCAATCTCCGTCTTTCTGATTCAAGTGATTCTCCTGCCTCAGCTTCCCAAGTGGCTGGGATTACAGGCGCCTGCCACCACGGCCAGCTAATTTTTGTGTTTTTTTTAGTAGAGACGGGGTTTCACTGTATGTTAGCCAGGCTGGTCTTGAATTCCTGACCTCAGGTGATCCACCTGCCTTGGCCTCCCAAAGTGCTGGGATTACAGGGGTGAGTGACTGCACCCCGCTTGTTCTTTTGTGTCTTTTTTGTTGTTGCTGTTTGTTGGTTTGTTTTGAGATGCAGTTTTGCTCTTGTCTTCCAGGCTGAAGTGCAATGGCGCAGTCTCGGCTCACTGCAACCTCCACATCCTGGGTTCAAGCAATTCTCCTGCCTCAGCCTCCCAAGTAGCTGGGATTACAGGTGCCCACCACCAGGCCTGGCTAATTTTTGTATTTTTAGTAGAGATGGGGTTTCACTTTGTTGGCCAGGCTGGTGTAGAACTCCTGACCTCAAATGATCTGCCTGCCCCAGCCTCCCAAAGTGCTGGGATTACAGGCATGAGCCACTGCACCCAGCCTCTTTTCAACGCACTTTAGGTATTTCTGGATGATTGGTTTATCCTCTCCTCCTCTAGTTCTCTTTTTTTTGGGCTAAGCCACATACATGTCCTTTAAAGTTGCCAATCTGACTGAACCTGAAACACCACATGCAGTTTTTGTATACTCTATCATCAAATACATTTACTTCATATTTAAGTTATTTCCTATTAACATAATTTTGAGTTCCAAAACCTCTTTTTTTGTTTTTTTTTTTTTTTTTTTGGTTTTTTTTTTTCTGAGACAGAGTTTCGCTCTTGTTGCCCAGGCTGGAGTGCAATGGCGCGATCTCGGCCCACCGCAACCTCTGCCTCCCAGATTCAAGCGATTCTCCTGCCTCGGCCTCCTAAGTAGCTGGGATTACAGGCATGTGCCACCATGCTGGGCTGTTTTGTATTTTTAGTAGAAACGGGATTTCTCGATGTTGGTCAGGCTGGTCTCAAACTCCTGACCTCAGGTGATCCGCTCACCTCAGCCTCCCAAAGTGCTGGGATTACAGGCGTGAGCCACCGCGCCCATGCTTTTTTTTGGTTTTATGGAAGTTTTTCTTCATTGGATCCTAGTCCTTGTTATTGGATACAGTATTGTTTCTCTCCCTTCTGAAGATATTAGTGAGATATGATATAATATGATATATGGTGTAAAGTTTTTGCTGCAGTCTGTGTCCTTAAATTGTATTTTAAAAATCTCTTTTTGTATTCTTCCTCCCTCCCTCCATCTCTCTCTTTCTCTCCCCACCTCTCTCTATATATATCTTTGGTGATCCTTGCACTATACACGTTGTATTAGTTTGTTATCACTGCCATAACAAAGTACCACAGATCATGTGATTTAAACAACAGACATTTATTTTCTTACATTTCTGGAGGCTAGAGGTCAGAGATTATGGTGTCAACAAGATTTGTTTGTTTGTTTGTTTGTTTTATGCTTCTCTCCCTGGTTTGCAGATAGCCATCTCCTCCATGTCCTAATATCGTCTTCCTTCTGGGTGTGTCTGTGTCCTAATCTTTTCTTGCAAAGACATGTCATACTGGATTATGGCCAATTCTAAATACCTCATTCAAAGGCCCCATCTCCAAAGATAGTCACGTTCTCAATTAGTAAGTGTTAGGACTTCAACATATGAATTTGGTAAAGAGGGGAGGACACAAATTAATCTTTGACACATATATTTAAGAATAGGAGACTAAAATGCTGATTGAGGCTGGGTGTGGTGGCTCACGCCTGCAATCCCAACACTTGGGAGGCCAAGGTGGGGATATCACTTGAGGCCAGGAGTTTGAGACCAGCCTGGCCAACATGGAGAAATCCCGCCCCTACTAAAAATACCAAACAAACAAACAAACAAAAATTAGCCGGTTCTGGTGGCACGTGCCTGTAATCCCAGCTACTCAGGAAGCTGAGGCAAGAGAATTGCTTGAACCCTGGGAGACGGAGGTTGCAGTGAGCTGAGATCCTACCACTGCACTCCAGCCTGGGCGACAGCGTGAGACTCTGTCTCAAAAGAATTAAAATAAAATAAAATAAAATGCTGATTGAGAAGACAATATAGTCATATTGTTCCTATCATTCCCACCAAACACAATTAAAAACCCTGGACATCATGTATAAAACAAACATAGGAAGACTTCGAAAAATGGAGAGAAGGCAAACTGGTGGGAGACCTTTCAACTAGAGGAAAGAGACGGTGGTACATTTTCTAATTTTTTTTGTTTTTAATTTCATGTATCCTGGACTGAGTGCGGAGAAGCCAACAACCTGTTAATACAGACAAAAAGGCCACAAGAAAGCCAGCTTTCTCTAACCAAATGACAAGGAAAAGAGCAGCCTAGCAAGACAGAAAACTTGTAGACAATAATTCTCTATTCCAACAGAACACTGCAGAAAACGCTGAACTCCAATACCCCTACTCCCTCATTCCCCACCTGAAAGGCCCAGTCAGGAGCCCAAACTCTTACCTTTGACCAGCAGCTGAGGTGGTTTCAGAGAAGGCCAAGTGTGGAACTGAGATGTTTATCCTCATTTGGTAGTATCACTGTCCACCTTCACACCTGCTAACCCAGGCCTGATCAGAAGCTCAGAGCACTTGAGTGTGGTTCTTAAAGGAAAAAATAACTTTTGATTTACGTGGCTGGAACACTGTGGTTGGGAGAAACCTCCACTGTCAGGAAATCAGTAAGGATCAGTAAGAGGGTTGAGCAGATTTCCAGAAATCAACTTCCAGTCAACCAGGAGATCATAGTCCTAAAAATGAATTGGAGACAAAATAAGGTAAAGTTCCATTACTTTGTAGGATGTTGTACACCTATCAAATTTGTTAGTCTCCTCCAGGCTAGTGAGCGTCCATGTTACTCACTTAATAGAATCGTCTTCTAAATATTCTGCTATAAATTTCCTCCATATTCTGAAACTGAGCAAGGGGTTATATAACTCTAAATTTCCTCAAAATGGCATTAAAACGAGATCTATTTTCAATCTCCTGTTCACTACATGTACACAAACACTACCAATTCCTGAAATTTTGGGGGTTGGCTTTCACAAGGTAAATTATATTCTTCTTTGGCTTTTCCCAATTCTGGCTTAAAGTGAAACTTTCCTTGTGTATCACACTAGCCCTTCTACTATTTAGTTTTCAGAATTTTGCTACTGCTTTCTCCTTTCCCATTATTGTCCTTCTGTACTTATGAACGGCTCTCTCTCCTTTTTTTCTTTCTTTCTTTTCTTCTTTCCTTCCTCTCTCTCTGTCTCTGAATTTTGGCTAGAAAACGTCAGATGCCTGTCTTCAATATGCCATTATTGTAAACAGGTCTATTTCTAACTTACTATGATTTTTCATAATGCTTGATATTCAGAGGATTAGCAAAATAATACAGTAGACAATGAAGAGGATGCTATCCTTTATGCTCAGATTAAAATCCTAAAGGGACTCCAGCCTCTACCTAGAATGTAGAAAGTTGGAAAAAATACTGCTCCTAATCTAACAATGAAAAAGTCCAGATAGACCAGGCATGGTGGCTCACGCCTGTAATCCAGCATTTTGGGAGGCTGAAGTGGGCGGATCACCTATCACCTGAGGTCAAGAGTTCGAGACCAGCTTGGCTAACATGGTGAAACCCTGTCTCTACTAAAGATACAAAAAAACTAGCCAGGCATGGTGGTGCACGCCTGTAATCCCAGCTAGTCAGGAGGCTGAGGCAGGAGAATTGCTTGAACTCGGGAGGTGGAAGTTGCAATGAGCCGAGATCAAGCCATTACACTCCAGCTTGTGCAATAAGAGTGACACTCTGTTTCAAAAAAAAAAAAAGAAAGAAAAAGAAAAGAAAAAAGAAAGAAAAAGTCCAGATAGTCTAGAAAAGCATAATTTTCCTTGAACCCATGAAAGAGTTGAGGTCTCAGAGCAACCACGTAGCCTGAAATCTATGGAAAAATAGGCGCTCCCAAGTAGAAATGGGAAATGAATACTGGCTCATCTATAGCAATAGGATGATGATGAGGCCTCCATGAGAGAGGTTAAGAAAAATTCAGCAAAAATTCAGTATCTTATGACTTGCAAAATTTAGTCTAAGTATCTATGACTGAGAAGGAAATTCTAGAACCCCTAGGATCAAGTACAAAAAAAGAGTTTTCACACTTTTGCAGGCTTCTCTTTACAATTCTCAAAGAACTACTGCCCTCCATGTTCCGGGAGAATTGGTTCCAGGACCCCCAAGAATACCAAAATCCACTGATGCTCAAGTCCCTTATATAAAATAACCTATGCACATCTTCCTGTATACTTTAAATCATCTCTAGATTATTTATAATACCAAATATAATGTAAATCCTATGTAAATAGTTGCTATACTTTTTTTTTTTTACTGTTGCATTGTTGTTTTTATTTTTTTCAAATATTTTTGATCCTTGATTGGTTGAGTCTACAGATGTAGAACCCGTGCTCATAACAAATGACGGAGCAGGGCTAGGGATCAGAGAAAGCCCCTTTCAGTGGAACAGGGCTGACAGAGAGAGTAGCCTGTCCCTAAAGAAAGCAAGCTTAAACACTTAGGGAGTAGCAGCAAACATGGTTACATCCAGAGAGCAGAAAATTCATAGGAGCTCAAGAAAGTAAAAAAGAATGAAAAATTCTACTTTAAAGGAGTATTAGGTATAGAATATTAGAGAATGTCAACTTCTGGGAGCAGGCAGAATGACTAAGAAAGTCCAACCTCATAGACCCTGATCACGGACTCTGCCTGTCTCAGTCTGTTTTGGGTTGCTATAACAGAATACCTAAGCCTGTGTGATTTATAAAGAAAAGAGACTTATTTGGCTCATGATTCTGGTGGCCAGAAGGTTCAACCACATGATCATCTCAACAGACATAGGAAAACATTCAATAACATTCAACACCCATTTATGATTTTAAAAAAATTCAGTAAACTGGGAATAGAGATGAGCTTCTTCAACTTGATAAAAAGCATCTGCAAAAAAAATGTAATATCATACTTAATGGTAAAAGACTGAATGACTTCTCAATATAGGGAATGTCTGACAAGAATATCTGCTCTTACCACTCTTTTTTTTTTTTTTTTTTTTTTTGAGACGGAGTCTCCCTCTGTCGCCCAAGCTGGAGTGCAGTGGCATGATCTCGGCTCACTGCAAACTCCGCCTCTCGGGTTCACGCCATTCTCCTGCCTCCCGTAGCTGGGACCACAGGTGCCCACCACAACGCCCGGCTAATTTTTTGGTATTTTTAGTAGATACGGGGTTTCACTGTGTTAGCCAGGATGGTCTCGATCTGCTGACCTCGTGATCCACCCTTTTCGGCCTCCAAAGTGCTGCGATTACAGGCATGAGCCACCGCGCCCGGCCTCTTACCACTCTTATTCAACATTGTTCTAGAAGTCCTATTTAACGTAATTACACAAGACAAATAAATAAAAACACACAGTTTAGATTGTAAAGGAATAAATAAAACTCTTTCTAGTCATAAGCAACATGATTGTCTATACAGAAAATGCAAAAGAATCTAAAATAAAAAATAAATATAACCCAAAATAAATATAAATAAATATAACCTAAAAATAATAAAATAACTAAAATAGAATAATAAAAGAATGTAGTAAGACTGTGAGACAAAAAGTAAATAAATAAAAATCTATTGTATTTCTAGGTGCAGAGGTACCTCCACTTATGGTGGGGTTACATTCCAGCGAACCTATTTCAAGTTAAGCATGTAAGTCAAGGCCGGGCGCAGTGGCTCACGCCTGTAATCCTAGCACTTTGGGAGGCCGAGGCGGGTGGATCACGAGGTCAGCAGATCGAGGCCATCCTGGCTAATACGGTGAAACCCCGCCTCTACTATAAACACAAAAGAATTAGCCGGGCGTAGTCGCGGGCGCCTATGGTCCCAGCTACTCCGGAGGCTGAGACAGGAGAATGGCTTGAACCCGGGAGGCGGAGCTTGCAGTGAGCCAAGATCACGCCACTGCACTCAAGCCTGGGCATAAAGCCTGCTTTATAATGGGATACCTCAGGGCTTGGTCCTTGGACTTCTTTCCTATATACACTCACTGATCTATTTTCATGGCATACATAATGTTTATATGACTACCACTCATAAATTTGAATCTGCAATCTAGACCACTCCATTAAACTCCAGATTTGTGTATTCAAGTGATTCCTCAGCATTACACTTAAATGTTTTATGCTATACCAGTTAGCATGTCTAAAACAGGACTCTCATTTTTTTCTCGTAATAATCCTGCTGCACCCAGTCTTCTCTTTTCAGTTAATGGCAATTACATCCTTTCATTTTTTTTAANTATATACACTCACTGATCTATTTTCATGGCATACATAATGTTTATATGACTACCACTCATAAATTTGAATCTGCAATCTAGACCACTCCATTAAACTCCAGATTTGTGTATTCAAGTGATTCCTCAGCATTACACTTAAATGTTTTATGCTATACCAGTTAGCATGTCTAAAACAGGACTCTCATTTTTTTCTCGTAATAATCCTGCTGCACCCAGTCTTCTCTTTTTCAGTTAATGGCAATTACATCCTTTCATTTTTTTTAACCAAAAAAAAAAAAAAAAAAAAAAAAAAAACCTTCAGAGTTATCACCAATTCTATTACTCCACTCTTCACGTCCATGTTCTCTGAAATTCCTCTTGGTTCTATCTTTAAAATATAACCAGACTCTGACTACTTCCCACCACCTCTACTGCCACCATACTGTTCGGGTCACAGTCATCTCTGATGAAAGGAACTTAACAGATCTCCTTAAATCCATTATTTTCTCTCTACAAAATAACCTCCACTAAACTGTCGAAAGACCTTCTTTTTTTTTTTTTTCTTTTTTTGAGACAGAATCTGCTCTGTCGCCCAGGCTGGAGTGCAGTGGCCGGATCTCGGCTCACTGCAAACTCTGCCTCCCGGGTTTACGCCATTCTCCTGCCTCAGCCTCCCGAGTAGCTGGGACTACAGGCGCCCGCCACCTCGCCTGGCTAGAAAGAGCTTTTAAAAACTTAAGTTACTGCACTAACTCTCCCTGCCCTCAGCAGAAGAGTACTGCATCTCTTCCTAGAGAAGGCCAACGCCAGCCGGGCGCAGTATCTCTTTTTTATGTTTATCTTTATTTTTATTTTTTGTGAGACAGTCTCCCTCAGTCGTCCAGTCTGGAGTGCAGTGGGATCTCGACTCACTGCAACCTCCATCTCTCAGGTTCAAGTGATTCTGCTGCTTCAGCGCCACCAAGCCCAGCTAATTTTTGTATTTTTAGTAGAGATGGGATTTCACCATGTTGGCCGGGCTGGTCTCGAACATCTGCCTACAGATGATTAACCCGCCTAGGCCTCCCAAGTGCTGGGATTAAGTGCGTGAACCACCACGCCCGGCCAAGGCATAGTATCTTTAATGGAACAGGTACTACGTGAACTCGAGTATCTGTTGAGGGCGGGGTGAGAGGGCTGGGTGAGAAAGTGAGTCTTAGCTCTGCTCTTGTTATATTACTATTATTTTAATTGAAAGTTCTGACTGACAGGGCGCGGTTGCTCACGCCGTAATCCCAGCACTTTGGGAGGCCAAGGCGGGCGGATCACCTGAGGTAGGGAGTTCAAGACCAGCCTGACCAACATGGAGAAACCTCGCCTGTACTAAAAATACAAAATAGCCAGGCGTGGTGACTCATACCTGTAATCCCAGCTACTAGGGAGGCTGAGGCAGGAGAATCGCTTGAAACAGGGAGGTGGAGGTTGTGGTGAGCCGAGATCGTGCCATTGCACTCCAGGCTGGGCAACAAGAGCGAAAATCCGTCTCAAAATATATATATATATATACACGCATACATGTTTATATATGTATAAAATGTGTGTGTATACACAGATCCACACATATAAGTAAACAGATTCAGAATTTTACAGAACAACTATGGGCCGGGCAAGCTGGCTCACGCCTGTAATCCCAGCACTCTGGGAGGCCGAGGCGGGTGGATCACCAGGTCAGGAGTTCGAGACCATCCTTGCCAACATGGTGAAACTCCGTCTCTACTAAAAATACAAAAATGAGTTGGGCGTCGTGGCACGTATCTCTAATCCCAGCTACTAGGTAGGCTGAGGCAGGAGAATCGCTTGAACCAGGGAGTCGGAGGTTGCAGTGCGCCGAGATAGCGCCATTGCACTCCAGCCTGGCGACAGTGAGACTCCGTTTCAAGAACAAAACCGCACGCTGTTTCCGCCCGGTTTCGAAGCGGGAACCCTTCGCGTGTTAGGCGAATGTGATAACCACTGAACACCACGGAAACTTTCTTGACACGAGTGTATTTCACTTTCAAATTAATTACAATGAACTTTAAATTTATCCGTTCCTTCAGGGTATATCTTTGGCAGAGGGATAATATTTTCCCCTACACGTTCTAATTCTTAGAATCCGTACTTTAAAATCCGACAATTCGCAATCAAGCAAATGCTTCTCCCGAAGCTTCAATTCCTTCAGCAGCACAGGGCAGGGAAATAGGCAGTCTCTTGGGAAATTTTATTTCAATTCATTTTTTTTGGTATGTTCTATGCTCTCTGCTCTCATAAGACGCTCTAATGTTCATCTCCCCGATGACTGAAAATTAGGCAGGACATTAGTGCCGTTGAGTATTTTTTTCTTCATGCTAGCAGCCTGTCAGATTCATTCAAAGTCCCGCTTACTCCTAAATGAGACTCTTTCTTGAGGTTTGAAACAAAAGGCAGAGACAGTGTTCATGAAAAGGCATATAAAAAGAAATAAATAGCTTGGGTATGTATGGGGAAGTTTAAAATCAAGACAGAACAACTGTATTCATTAGAACCAGTTACCAATGAGCAAATATCTATATATTATACATGGTAATTGGTAATATATATATTTACACATATGTATATATGCTTCTCACACTATGTATATTTGCTGTTTTATATATATATATATGAACATGAGGATAAGCTTCCTCATCCATAATTATCTCATCCTTAGCACAGTGAAAAGTATCTAGGAGGCCAGATTTTATAAATCCTGAAGAAGTGGTAAAGAGTTCTGCTAACTATGGTAAAAATTTTCATCAAAAGATAGCGTATTTGATCATTCACTGCTATTGATAGGAATTAAAACATAAATTTCATGATAAAAAGGATATTTTGTTTGTTGTGTTCACTGCTTTACTCACAGCTACTTAATAGTCTCTGGCTTAGGACTTTTAGTAGAGAATTAATTAACATTCCTTTCGTGAATGAATGAATGAATAAATGAGAACAAGTAACAATCAATAGTTCCGTTTTGGATATCTAAACTTACCTTTTCTCAGTGTATTCTAATTGATGGGTCTTTCAGACTTGTGCCAGTTGAGATGCATCTAGAATTGTTTAGCACTTAAAACACTCTCTTTATCTTGTAGTGAGACTATCCCTGGATTTTACTGTAGCTAATTTTTTTTCCAGCATTTGTACCTGTCATCAGCCATGACATTTTGTGTTAGTGTAGTGATTATCACTATGTGTTATATGCAGAAGATCATGGTTTTGCTCCGCAGGAGATCCAGAATAAACCAAGGACTGATCCCTTTATCCTGCTTTTTCCATTTCTTAATAGACAGACCAAGGAATTGTTTTACAATTGTTACCATCTGGTTGCCTTTTCCACCAGACTACAGGGTTCTGGGGGCTGGCTAACATTGTCTTATTTTTTTCCTGCCTCCATAAAGAGCCCTCTAAAAGCATTTTCTACAAAGCCCAAGTGCTTACAATTGCCAGACATTCAGAATACAGAATTAACAGCTGATTTCTGAGACTATGGTGGAAGCTGTGAAAATGTAGAAAGATGCCAGCTTCAGCCAACAAAGAGAAGGCCAGGGATTCAGATAGCCTGAGAAGGCCTTGAGTCCAGAACCCCAGGAATAGAAAATGCCCAGGATAGAAAGGCATTTGTGTCTTTCTAGGGGAGCTCATGTGGGTCTGGCTTTTAGCTCTACATTCTGAAAAGCTGGAGCAGTAAGGAAGGCAGAATAGTAGTAACTGAGCCAGCATTTGTCAGAACTTAGGAAGAGTGGTCAAAAAAATAGCAAGTAGCTTGCAAATGAGGTTCTGTCCTGGATACGATATTTGTTCTTTCAACTTAACCTCAATAGATTGAAGTGGTGAAATGAGAGAAAGAAATTTTGACGTAAAAATTTATTTTCTAGACTCTTTGGTATTTGACCCCAATAAAATGATGGTTCTCTATCTCCATGCACTATTTTACCAATCCTTAGGATTCCACGGTAATAAAAAAAAACATAGTAAGTCACAGATAGACCTAGTTATAATGATGGTAAATTAAGCACAGCTTTTGTTTTATCTTTATTCCAAACTACATTTATACAAAGCATTAAGGGTGTTTAAAAACATAAATACACAGGGACGAAAAGATGAGAAAATGAAGAGCAGTAGCAAGTAGCAAGATTTTGAATGCCAGAGAGCAGAATGATTAGCGTTAATATAAGGGAAAATCTTTTGGTGTTAAGTATGTTTTTTAAAGAAATTACTTTTTAAGATTGGTACATGCGGCCAGGCACTGTGGCTCATGCCTGTAATCCCAGCACTTTGGGAGGCCAAGGCAGGCAGATCACAAGGTCAGGAGTTCGAGACCACCCTGGCCAATATGGTGAAACCTCATTTCCAAATTAGCTGGGCATGGTGGCTTGTGCCTGTAATCCCGGCTACTCAGGAGGCTGAGGCAGGGGAATTGCTTGAACCAGGGAGGTGGAGGTTGCAGTGAGCCAAGATCACCCCATTGCATTCCATCCTGGGCAACAGAGTGAGACTCCATCTAAAAAAAAAAAAAAAAAAAAAGGAAGGTTGGTACATTAACAATAACTCTAGCACATCTCATAGTTGCATAATATTTAATATTATGTGTTTACCACACTTCACCTATCTACTGTTCAACATTGGCTTCAAGGCTGAATCTGATTCTGGAAGAGGAAAAATAGTGAGGCAATTAACATCCATATATGATACAATCTGTATCTTTGTGACATGAGGGGGAATATATACCTAGGAGCCGAATACCTAGGTCATTGGACAAGACAATCTTAACTTGAGTAAAAAGTATTAGACTGCTTTCCAAAATGGCTGCATTAATATAAACTTCCACTAGCAGGATATGAGGGCTTCCATATCCCCATTTCTGCAATAGTGGACACATTAAGCTTTCTAATTCTTCCAGTCTAATGTAGGTTGAGTAATAACTTATTTTATCTTGCATTTTATAAATTAATAATAATATTAAGTATTTAAAATGTTAATCTTTTCGGGTTCTTCTTATCATGGGTTTGATGAGGACCCTGTCCCTACTCTTTACACATTTTTTTTTTCTTTCTTTTTTTGAGACAGAGTCTCACTCTGTCACCCAGACTGGAGTGCAGTAGTGTGATCTCAGCTCACTGCAACCTCTGCCTCTTGGATTCAAGCAATTCTGCTGCCTCAGTCTCCCGAGTAGCTGAGACTACAGGCTCCCGCCACCACGCCCTGCTAATTTCTGTATTTTTAGTAGAGACGGAGTTTCCCCATATTGGCCAGGCTGGTTTCGAATTCCTGACCTTGTGACCCGCCAGCCTCGGTCTCCCAAAGTGCTAGGATTACAGGCGTGAGCCACCGCGCCTAGCTTCTTTACACATTTTCTATTGAGTCTGCTGTTTGATCTTGCTGATTTTAATGGCTTCTTACTATATCATGTAGATTAAGTTGTTTTCATTTGTAAATATTTCAAGTATCTTCTACTTTGGTTGTATTTGTCTATTTACTTTTCCATTGTGGTTTTCTTTGATTTGGGTGCAGCAGACTATATCAGTGTTTTGGTTTACTGTGTGTGTGTGTGTGTGTGTGTGTGTGTGTGTGTGTGTGTGTGTGTGTGTTGAGACGGAGTCTTGTTCTGTTGCTCAGGCTGGAGTGCAGTGGCACGATCTCGGCTCACTGCAACCTCCGCCTCCCAGGTTCAAGCGATTCTCCTGCCTCAGCCTCCCGAGTAGCTGGGGTTATAGGCACATGCCACCACCCCCGGCTAGTTTTTGTATTTTTTAGTAGAGACAGGGTTTCGCCATGTTGACCAGACTGGTCTCAAACTCTTGACCTCAGGTGATCCGCCCGCCTCGGCCTCCCAAAGTGCTGGAATTACAGGCGTGAGCCACCACGCTCGGCCTATTGTTTGTGTTTTTAGTTTTGTTTGTTCGTTTGTTTAATGTTCTTCTGTCCCCTAGATAATAATGCTATTTTTCTACATATGTTTCTATTATTTTTTATCAGTCATATGTAGGCATTTAAACTATCTTGATAAGTATATTTTACAAAATCCACAGATGATTATACTGTATAGTGCATGTTTAAAAAATCACAACGATAGAATAATTAAAAACTCTTCTGTATGTCAATGTATGGGAGACTCTTTTCTCCGACGTGTTCTTTCCTGCACCCAGCAATCGCCTGAACCCGGGAGGCGGAGGTTGCTGAATCTTTAGAATTCAGCTCTGATCCCAGCATTGACAGGCGTGGATTTCCCTCAACATGGCTCATTTTAGTGGAAGTCTAAGGAATCAGGGATGGTTCGTCTTTCCCCTAACACCTAGTATAGTGCCTGTCACAAATTAGTGATTAAGCATACTTTTGGAAATACATCTTTTCATTTGTTTATTTCCAAGCAATATTAGAAAGATTTATTAACTTTGTACACTCTTTTAAACATGGTCCTAGTTTTCACGGATATAAAATTATTCATAATCTTCCAGAAACTACAAATTCTAGCCTAGTAAACATCGACAAGGATACTGCACCTTATCACCGGGATGGCCGAGTGGTTAAGGCGTTGGACTTAAGATCCAATGGACATGTGTCCGCGTGGGTTCGAGCCCCACTCCCGGTAGGTATTGGTGCATGTTTTGACGTTTGCGATTTCTGGCGCAAAGTTGGAAGCTAGGTATGCTAGTATGACAACCTTCTCACTTTGAGTGTAAATGCTTCAAAACATAACGAGGATTATTAAACAACATTCTCCCCAACACAACATTTTTTTTATCTTCAAAGAAATTGCTTCCTGCGCAGTATTAAGTAGGAGGCGCCTCTTCCCACAATTCCTATAGCCTAACAGCACAGTGTCTTCAAGTCCTGAATACATTCCTATCACTGTGGAATGTATTCCAAGTACATTGACACGCCTGTAATCCTAGCACTTTGGGAGGCTGAGGCGAGCGGATCACTTGAGGTCAGGAGTTCAACACCAGCCTGGCCAACATAGCGAAACCCTGTCTCTACTAATAATACAAAAATTAACCGAGGGTAGTGGCGGGCGCCTGTAATCCCAGCTACTCGGGAGGCTGAGGCAGGAGAATTGCTTAAACCCGGGAAGTGAAGGTTGCAGTGAGCCAAGATCGCACCATTGCGCTCCAGCCCAAGCGACAAGAGCGAAACTCCCTCTCAAAAAAAAAAAGAAGAGAGAGAGAGAAGAAAGAAAGAAAGAAAAGATAAGAGGAAGGAAGGAAGGAAGGAAGGAAGGAAGGAAGGAAGGAAGGAAGGAAGGAAGGAAGGAAGGAAGGAAGGAAGGAAGGAAAGGAAGATAGGAAGATCGATCAGCGGAATGTGGTGGTGAGCTCCTGCAAGCCCAGCTACTCCGCAGGCTGAGACATGAGAATCGCCGGAACCGGGGAGGAGGCGGAGGTTGCAGTGACTGAGATCGCGGCACTGCACTCCAGCCTCGGCAACAGAGTGAGACTCTGTCTCAAAAAAAAAAAAAAAGGAATTGTGGGAAGAGGAGAGCCTAAGTGGATGTTCTGCCTAAACAGACCTGAATTCTGCAGGCGATTCAGTTCCAAAAGAAAGGAAATTGTGAAATATTTTGCTTTTAGGTTCTCTTTGTCACTGAGGCAGGCAAAAGTGAATCCTACATGCACTGCTTCTTTTTGTTGCCAGAGAGCGGGACTCAGAGAAGCCCAACTCCACTAAGGTTAAGGCTCTCAATATTCCTTACAAAATTCAGACTCAGGTAGGAGAAATTATCCCAAATGCGAGCAAGATTGTCGAATGTAAGTAGTCTTTCAGACTAGAAATGTTCAGCTAAGACATTATAGGAAAACATCAATAAGTAAATAATGTGCTTTTAAATTTACTTCAACGAGCAAGAGATAATTGGCCAACCTAAATCAATATTGAAAAGAAAATGAAAGGAAATGATCCTCGGTGTGGTTATAGTTTTGTAAAAGAAAAATATGTGTAATCCGACTGCTGTATATACTTAGTGAGAGACTATCCTTGCATCCCATGACTGCAACCAATTGTTGTTTGAGTTCTGCTGTTTTTTAAATTCTCTCCTGTCCTTCTTCACAGTAATATTGGACCTTCATGTAGTGTTTATCACTTTTGTATTACAAGTTTCATGAGAAACTGCTGACTTGCTTTCCAAAGCAGTCATACTGTCTTAAATTTCCAGCAACAATTCATACCGTTTTAAATTCCCAGGAACCATATATATTAGAGTTTATGTTCCCCCTCATTCTCACCAATGCTTGTTTTCAATTATCTTTTAATTTTTTAGCCATTCTAGCAAAAATATATTAGTATCTTACTGTGATTTTGATTTGCATTTCCCTAAATATTAAAGTATATTTTCATAAAGTATATGTGTTTATCTGTTGGCCATATATAATCTTTGGCAAAGTGTGTGCTTAAATATTCGTTATTATTTGGTTTTCTTGTTTTTGAGTTCTGAGAGCTCCTTATATTTTCTGAACAAACCACAATAATCAGATATGTAGTTTTTTTGTTTGTTTGTTTGTTTGTTTTTGAGACGGAGTCTCGCTCTGTCACCCAGGCTGGAGTGCAATGGCGCAATCTCAGCTCACTGCAACCTCTGCCTCCCAGGTTCAAGCGATTCTCCTACCTCAGCCTCCTGAGTAGCTGGGATTACAGGCGCCTGCCACCACACCTGTCTAATTTTTTTGCATTTTTAGTAGGACGGAGTTTGCCATGTTGGCCGGGCTGGTCTCAAACTCCTGATCTCAGATGATCCAGCCGGGATTACAGGCGTGAGTTATGGCGCCTGGCCCTAATTGTTCATTTCTAATACGGTAACTGACTTACCATGGTTTGCCTTAAATTTTCTAAACTTTTTGATGGTTTTTTTGGGGGGAGGGTACTAAACGCATTTTTGACTTACAGTCTTTTTTTTTTTTTTTTGGAGTCCTGTGGGAAGAGGGGAAACAAAGCCTGTTGAGAAGGAAGAGCCAGTGAGAAAGACAGAAAATCAGGAGAGCAGTGTCTTGGAAATCAAATAAAATGTTTTAAGAAGAATAATGTGCCTATTGGCCCTGAGAAGTCAAGAAAGATAAGGACTTGGGAGTGATCATTAATTTTAGACATGTAAAGGTCATTCATGATTTTGACCAGAAGTTTCCATGAAGTGCTGATACCAAAAAACCTAAAGGTGGTGGGTTTCCAAAAGAAAGGGAAGAGAGAAACTGCAGATTGTAAATCTGAATAACTGAATATAGGAAATTTTTAAATAAAGTCATCTGAGAAATGGGGCACTAACTAGAGAAAAATGTTGAGCCAAGAGAAGCTTTTTTTACGATAGAGGTCAAACTCCTGACCTCAGGTAATCCACCAGTTTTGGCCTTCCAAAGTATTGGGATTACAGGCGTGAGCCACAGCCTGGCCAACATGGTGAAACTCTGACTCTACTAAAAATACAAAAATTAGCTGCGCATGGTGGCGCAAGCCTGTAATCCCAGCTACTCGGGAGGCTGAGGCAGAGAATTGCTTGAACCTGGGAGGCAGAGGTTGCAGTGAGCCAAAATCGTGCCACTGCCCTCCAGCCTGGGTAACAAGAGCAAAACTCCGCCAAAAAAAAAAAAAAAAGATAGGGGTCAAATGTCATATTTAAATGTTCATAGGAATAATCCAAAAGCTAGGAGAAAATTGCTGAGTTCAATGTAGATAAAATTCTCTTTATGTCATTAGTAATTCACTGATGGGAGTATGGGAAAACTACTTTCCCTTCAGGAGAATAAGGAATTTTTCAATTCTGTCTAACACAACAGGTCACCAGTAAATTTTGATTTCATGCTTCTCTTCTGTTATTTTTTGTTTTCAAGATAAAGATACATGGAGACTCATTCTAGAATAGCTACGCTAAAATTTAAAGTAGTGGAAGGAATCATGAGAAGTCAACTATGGAGCAACAGACTTGGCAATCCACTAGTTTGCCATGTCATTGGTGTCATTTAATGAACACTGCTCCACCTCCAGCCTATCACAAAAGTGATCTATATTCTTCAGAAGTGTCCATATTTTCTAACATGTAATGCTGACTCTCAAGCTCAGGCCATATGTAATTTGCCTTTTGTAAAGGCAGTTAATCCATTGGCTATCAAGTAATCTGTGAGGAGATCTATGAGACCTTCAGTTAAAACAAATAAATAAATAAAAACAAAAGCTCTTCCCAAAAGGGATTCAAGTATTTAGATAGGTACTCCACATGGATTCTTAAAGGGTACATTGAAACTGGAAAAACTAAAGATAATCAGATAGTAGACAGACATAATAGATTCAAAGAGAAGATGACACTGAAAGATTTATTGATTCACATTCATCCCCAATTGATAGAATATAGATCAATGAATTACTGCCCTTCAGTGGGGTTGAGATAATCTAGACTTTCCATAGATCTTAATAAATTAAGAGATACTTTGAGCTGGAATATAGATGACCTTATTGCTAAAACCCAGTGTGGGTAACTCCAATCACACCTAGCTTCCAGTTATTAGAAGGAGGGACAGGAGATGGATGGAGAGAGCTTACACCAGGTAGGTCCTGCTATGAACTTTCAGAAAAGGAAAATAGGTTGTTCCAGTTCTAATGACACAACATATCTGAAGTCCCAGGCCTAAGGTAATCTTTGCTCCTCTCTCCCAACCTCTCTTCAAGCATGTGTCCTCTTTTCTTTAGACAAAGAATCTGATCACTCATTCATTCACAAGAAGTATTTATTAAATGCATACTATGTGTCACATACTGTATTAAGCACTGGGGTAACACCAATGAACAAAATAGAAAGAAATCTTTCCTTTCTAATGGCAGGGTTAACGTGCTTTTTTAGAAAAGTAAAGCATAGGCCAGGCGAGGTGGCTCACACCTGTAATCCCAACACTTTGGGAGGCTGAGGCAGGTGGATCACGAGGTCAGGAGTTCAAGGCCAGTCTGGCCAAGATGGTGAAACCCTATCTCTACTAAAAATACAAAAATTAGCCAGGTGTGGTGGCAGACGCCTGTAATTCCAGCTACTTAGGAGGCTGAGGCAGGAGAATCGCTTGAACCCGGGCAGCACAGGTTGCAGTGAGCCAAGATCCTGCCAATGCACTCCAGCCTGGGCAACAGTGAGACTCCATCTCAAAAAAAAAAAAAAAAAAAAAAAAAAAAGACAGTGTATATAAAATACATGATGTGATGACAAATGCTAAAGAGAAAAGTTAATCAAGGATGGACATTAGGGTTGAGTTTTTATTTTCAATTTCTAAATGGAGTAAATGTTATATTTGAGCAAAACTATCAAGAAAGAAAATGAATTAGCCATGGGGATATCTAGGTAAAGTCATTCCAAACATAGGAAATCATGCCCACAAAGACCTTGATGTGTTTCTCTTATTATTAGAATAGTAGCAAAAAAGCTAACTTTGCTGATGTAGAATGAATGATATTTTAGTGTACATATCAGTTATCTATTGCTACAAATATACTTTTTAATAAACCACCTCAATAGCTTAAAAAAAAATTCAGATCTATTTAGCTCACTAGTTCATAGCTGATAAGTTGGGATTGACCAGACAGTTTGTGTCCCAGCTGGGGCACAATAATCAATCAATCTCCATATTGCATTATATATTTTTCCAAACCCATAGAATGTACAACTCTAAGAGTGAACCCTAATGTAAACTATGGATTTTGGGGGATAATGATGTGTCTATGCAGATTCATATGTACAAATGTGCCACTCCAGTGTGGCTTGTTGATAGTGGGGAGGTTGAGGAGGAGGATTAGGCAGAATATATATGAAAACTCTCCCTGTACTCTTTCATCCAATTTTGCTGTGAACCTAAAACTGCTCTAAAAAATAAAGTCTATTTAAAAACAAAAAAAAAAAAAAAAAAGCAAGCAGAAAGAGCAAAGGGCTTACTCAAGAATCTTCTTTGTCGAGGCCATGCGCGGTGGCTCACGCCTGTAATCCCAGCACTTTGGGAGGCCGAGGAGGCCGGATCACGGGGTCAGGAGAACAGACTATCCTGGCTAACACGGTGAAACCCCGCCTCTACTAAAAATACAAAAAATTAGCCAGGCGTGGTGGCGGGCCCCTGTAGTCCCAGCTACTCGGGAGGCTGAGGCAGGAGAATGACGTGAACCCAGGAGGCAGAACTTGCAGTGAGCCCAGATAGCGCCACTGCACTCCAGCCTAGCGACAGAGCGAGACTTCGTCTCAAAACAAAATAAAAAATAAAAAATAAAAACTTCTTTGTCATATTTGCTAACGTCCCAAAGTCATGATGCTCAGCTTAAAGAAAGAGTGGAAGAACACTACAAGGTCACCTGAAGAACAGCATGGGTAAAGGTGCGGAGACCAGCTTGGTCGGGGAGACCCTAACCCAGGGGCACTAGAGGAATTAAAGACACACACACAGAAATATAGAGGTGTGAAGTGGGAAATCAGGGGTCTCACAGCCTTCAGAGCTGAGAGCCCCGAACAGAGATTTACCCACATATTTATTAACAGCAAACCAGTCATTAGCATTGTTTCTATAGATATGAAATTAACTAAAAGTATCCCTTATGGGAAACGAAGGGATGGGCCAAAGTAAAGGAATAGGTTGTGCTACTTAACATGCCCTTAAGGCACAGATCGCTCATGCTATTGTTTGTGGCTTAAGAATGCCTTTAAGTGGCTTTCCGCCCTGGGCGGGCCAGGTGTTCCTTGCCTTCATTCCCATAAACCCACAACCTTCCAGCTTGGGCATTAGGGCCATTATGAACATGTCACAGTGCTACAGAGATTTTGTTTATGGCTAGTTTTGGGGCCAGTTTATGGCCAGATTTTGGGGCGCTTGCTCCCAACAAAAGGGAAGGGAGCATGGTTGGGGTTTGTTTGTTTGTTTGTTTTGAGACGGAGTTTTACTCTTGTTGCCCAGGTTGGAGTGCAGTGGCGTGATCTCGGCTCACCATAACCTCCGTTTCCCGGGTTCAAGCGATTCTCCTGCCTCAGCCTCTGGAGTAGCTGGGATTACAGGCATGCGTCACCATGCCCAGCTAATTTTGTATTTTTAGTTGAGATGGGGTTTCTCCATGTTGGTCAGGCTGGTCTTCAACTCCTGACCTCAGGTGATCTGCCCGTCTCAGCCTCCCAAAGTGCTGGGATTATAGCCGTGAGCCACGGGCGCCCGGCCCAGAACCGGTTTTCAATCAGTACAATCTGTCAGTAACAATCACTTCTGTGAGCACACTTTTGAAAACTAATCAGTGTCTGCTCCTGGCTTCTGAAAGTTAGCTGATCAGGGATGGACTCACTCCAATAAACGTACCTCTGAGTGCCGACCAAACAATGGCAGTCTCTGACAAGTAACCATGCTCCCGTAGATTATAACAACCTAATGAAAAAAGATCAGCAATCTGTTCTGTTTTCAGGGACTGTGGTTTACAGTATACCTCTCCCTTGAATGAGCTTTGATTTTGTCTTTTTAAAGTATTGAGCGGTGGTTTCATCATCCTTTGAAAATGCCCCTTTGTCAAATCCGAAATGTCTAAGTTTCGTTTCTTGCTGGGATTATTTTACCATTTATTTTCACATCTGTAATTCTGTGTATTCTATAAAATGAAACGGTCTTTACAACCACATTGTTTTGCTGTAAATGTAGACCTTGGCAGGCTTTTGCTCCTTTACATATGTTTATCAGTCAGACTAGGCAAACAAAATCCCAATGTTTGAAAACACACTCTAATGGCGAGTCTTCAACTGTCACTCCACAAATATTTACCGAATGCCTACTCTGTCTTCAGAGCCATTCTGAGACTTGGCTATCTAGAAGAAAAAAGAAAAAATTCTGTCCTCAAAGACAAAAATTCTGATGAGAACCGACTGAGAATTTAATATGAAAAAAAAGAAAGCAAAATAAGTATGCATGGTTTCCCATTGTGGTTATCTTAATACAAAATATCAATTTCAACAGTGTTGAAAAGATAGCGTAAGGGTTGAGGAGACCATCAGGTGGAGGAAGCATGTGACAGCCACAAGCAGACGCGATAGGCTGGATCCTGAGAAAGGGACCGAAAAAACATGGAGTTCAGATGGACAGCGGGCATCAGACACACATACAAGCCCAGTGCTACCCCCTCTCTAACACCCTCATTTTCTTCACTAAAATGTCTTAGGGTGTCAGGTCTCTTGTTTCATAAGATTTTTTTCTTTCCCAAGCCCGTTTAGAGGAGGGCAAGAATCAAACGGGTAGGTGTCACTGCTGAAGAAGAAATGACATCAACATTTAATTCCGACTTTAAGTTGAAGAGGTTGTTATTTTCAACGTGTAGCTGGATGTGAAGTGACTGCCGCAAAATTGAAAAGGTGACAATCCTTCCGGCCTGTACGGGGATCTAACCCGCGACTTTAGCGTTATTAGTATCACGCTCTAACCAACTGAACTAACCAGCCATCCCAGAAACAATCTTTTTTTTCTTAATTTTACGAGAGCAAAAAGTTTGTTGTTCTTGTGTTTCTTTAAAACTAAAGGAAATTCTTTTCCTCTCCTCAAAGAGATGTCTTTTAAAATAATTTTAATTGCGACTATGTAATATTGTTTCTTCAAACTTCTGTTGGTGTTTTACATTTTCCCTTCCCGTACTCCCGCAGGGAAGAAGGAAAACGAAAACAAGGACAAGACCAAAAACTCCACCTCCAGCAGAAAGGAACTTCGCCTCTCCCGTGGGAAATGATATTTTCTCAAACTCACCTATTCTGCCCGGAGAAAATACTACAGAGAACCATTCACGAGAGGGGCTTCCTTCCTTCTGATCCTGGGAAGGGTCCAGAGACCCAGGGAACGATCTAGAAGCAGAAGTTGGTCGTTCTGAGTTTTCCGTCCAAATGGTTTGATTATGAAATTGACTCACCCTGCGGAATGGCTGGTGGATTTGGTTAGCGGCATGAGGAATCCGCTCCATACTGGAAGGAAGAAAATCTCCGGCAGATATGCCTCGCGAGTTCTTAAGGACTGGGGAGGTACTCCTTCTCTGTGGCCCCCTCAAAATGCCAGGTGGTTATGTCTGTTGCTCCGCTACACGTTATTATAATTAACTGCTTGTGTTACTCTTTGTGCTATCTTGTTCTTCATTCTCCTGGTACCTCGGGTGCCCGCACAGAATGGTAGGCTGCTCGATAGTTTAATGAATGGGGAAAAGGTGTGCAGAGGTCATTTCTGCTGATTATCAAGACTTCAATTCTTCAAAGTGGAGCACGAGGATCCTCTAGGCATCAGGCAAACGTCTTTAGGAGTCTCAACGTCTTCCCCCCTCCAAAAAATATTTTCAACGGAAATCAATTTACCTCTTCATTGGTGGTGGAATGGGAAGATGGTGCAGAAAGCTGTCCTTTAATAACAGTTCGGAGGTCTTCTCCGACAAAGGACTTTGTGCGTACCTTTTCCTTCCCAACTCCCGCCACTATGGCTATTGGAAGACTAAGGACTTCCACTCAGCTAGGCTTCCGCGCCTCTTCCCGTCCGGGCGCAGGAAGTACTGTTCCTGGTACACATTCGCTGCGCCTCGGGCAGCCTAAGGGTTCTCAAGTTCAACAAGCTCAGCACCCAGTTCTTTTCAGACAGGGAACACACTGGCGATGCAAACAGGTTGAGTTGGTTCAGGTATGCATGTGTTGAAATAGACAAGTCTGCGCCCTAGAGTCCTCGCAAAGATCCTGAACAGGCAGCTCATTTTCCTGGACAATTTCCCAGGAATTAAGAGTGTGGCTCAGGTCTAGTTTGGAGTCCAACTCTAGTTTGCTGGCCAGCAAATAAATTTCGAGTGGAAAGAGGAATTCAGACCATTTCTGGAGTGACAATGGCATCCACGAGCGAGGGCTCTAAATTTTCAGGTCACTTTCAGGTTTCTTGGATTTCTATTTTGAGGACAAAGAGGATAACGTTAGCCTCCATGACCCTGCTGAGTATCTAGGAAAACTTCAAGAATTTGAGGGAGGCCATGTTGTAATATCTGGACTGAGTGGGCCTCTTTGGATTTGGAGGCTGTTTCCAATAGACACAAGATAAAAACTGAAGATTTAACAGAGCATAGTGGTTAGCCAAGCTGGGCCCTTAGGCTTCAAAATATTGTTACCCACCGTCCTCCACAATTTTTTAAAACTATGTACATCCCCACACACATTTTTGATAAAGTAATATGTATCTTAAGATTAAGCAGATGCTTTTCTTTGTATTATAATTATTGACATTTTAAAAAATTAAAGTGTTGCATAATTCTTGAATACGTTGAAGATTATAAATTTTGAATAATGTAATAATGTTATGCTTAAAATTATTTTAAGTTTTCCATAGCCTACTTACTTGCAACAACAACAAAAATACATATGTACATTACAATCAATTTGGGGGATGGCACAGGCTTTCTTTCTTTCTTTCTTTCTTTTTTTTTTTTTGACAGAGTCTGGCTCTGTCATCCAGGCTGGAGTGCAATGACATGATCTCAGCTCACTGCAACCTCTGCCTCCCGGGTTCAAGCGATTCTCCTGCCTCAGCCTCCTGAGTAGTTAGGATTACAGGTGTGCGCTACCATGCCCGACTAATTTTTGTATTTTTAATGGAGACGGGGTTTCACTATGTTGGTCAGGTTGGTCTCAAACTTCTGACCTCGTGATCCACCCGCCTCAGCCTCCCAAAGTGTTGGGATTACAAGCATGAGCCACTGTGCCCGGCCGGCTTTCATTTTTATGAGTTCCTCTGAGTTGAATTATCACTAAAATTATTACTTATATACAATCAAGCATAACAATAAAAATATGAATTTGGAAACTAATCAGTAAGTATAAAGGTGAAACTAATTGGATATTTATCTAAATGACACAATTGGGCTTTTATAATTAGTTCATGTGATTATTGATAAATGTACACATTGCCATGATAAGTCATTTCAACATCAGTTTTATGCCCAACTTAAAACTACTGAGAAAATGTATTTTAGTATACAAATAAGTGAAAATAGATCAGGTTTTGTTACACAAATGTCTCAGAATTATTTAACACTAAGTTATTTACCAAAAATCACATAGTAACCTACAATAAATAATTACATTTTACACTCTATTCTAGTTGAGAACTTGACTAGATTCTCCCTTAATTTGCTTAAATCAAATATTTGGAAACTTCCTGACTTGCTAAAGGATAGTTACATAGCAATTAGAACAATTCAATTACCAGGGAAAGACTCTTCCCACCCAGGTCTTTCCAATGGTGCCTGTGTTGAAGCCCAGAGTGTTTCGCACTTTGAGCTAAAGAACCTTGGTCATATTGAGAAGAGTGAGAGAAACATGGGTTTGTTTGTTTGTTTGTTTGTTTTGTTTTTGTTGTTATTTGTTTTGTTTTTTAATATAAGAAAGGCCATTGAGAAAATGCACACCTTGATATCAGGAGTGTTCTCAGACAGATCAATTTTAGAAAAAATCTATATGGTGGTTGATGATAGCACAGTGGTACGATCTTGGCTTATGCAACCTCTGCCTCCCGGGTTCAAGCAATTCTCCTGCCTCAGCTCCTTGAGTAGCTGGGATTACAGGCATGTGCTACCATGCCCAGCTAATTGTGTGTGTGTGTGTGTTTCATAGAGACGGGGTTTCACTGTGTTCGTCAGGCTGATCTCGAACTCCTGGCCTTGTGATCCACCTGTCTTGGCCTCCCAAAGTACTGGGATTACAAGCATGAGCCACCATGCCCGGCCGGATCTTGCACTTTTTAAAATTAGGTCCTCTTGTGTTCCCAAGGGTAAAATTACCCTAGTTTGATAACTGCTGCAGTAGACCACTGGACCTCATTCTCTGAAAAGAGTAGATCTCCACCATCTATCATGTCCCACTACTTTGTGGTACCCATACTCCTAAAGGATAGGTATTATTGAGTGTTTCAATAATTTCACCATGGCACTTGGTTAATAAGTAGCCAAGGCATATGAAAGTCATCGCTTTATTGCCTTTGGAAGTCAGAATTGAAACATGTTTGAATTTGTGCCTTTGTAATCAGTGGAGAGAGTGGGACAGATGTAACTAAACTCCGAGTAACACTAGGAAATACATTAAGCATGTGCATTAACAGGGTAAAGGAAACTTGCTATATGAACCACATATATGTAGGATTTCGGTCAGGGTGGTGGGAGAAGTTGTAAGAGAAAATTACAGGAAAAACACAAACCTTCTTGGAACGCTGGGAGGTTTTGTAAAAGCTTTAGGAAAGGCTTATGGCTGAAGGCAGCCTGATCCTCTTACCTTGAGCTAACAGTAAAAAGCAAATAACAAGGGGATGTAAAGAAACTGATCTAGAAAAGTTAGTTTACTTAGGCCTCTGACCCTGGCCTTTAGTCACCGGCAGGACTGCTCTCTTTGGGGAGGGTGACCATATTAATTATCCACAGGTGTGTTGACTCAAAGCCTTTGCCATTAAATCTGTACTGAATAAATGCCTGCAGGGCTAGCTTGTCAGGGCCGTGGCTGCATACTGTTTAGAACACCCTCCTTGGTGTGTGCAAGCAGACTGCAACAACTCCTTCTGTGAACGCCCGGTCCCCTAGCCCACTCTTTCACTGGATATCTGTGTCTGAGTGCATGTTTTCATCCGACCTTCGGTCAGGGTCTGCAGGTTGGACCCGGCACATATACAGTGTTCATGTGAAAAGGCTTTTCATAACATCCCAAATCATTTCTAATTTGTGGGGGAAAAAAAGGTCTTACTTCTGAGCACCTTTGTAAGCGTCTGCCTTGCCATGAAAAAAAGTTTCAGTTAGAAGCAAGAAAATGGAGCTCACTTCTAGCTAGACATTTTAGAAGAAAAAGGACAGTAATGCATGTCAGTTAATTTGGGACTATATATATATATACACACACACATATATATATACACACACACATATATATAAAATATAATATTTATATATTATGTGTATATATATATATATTTATATATATAACTTTTTTTGAGATGGAGTCTCACTCTGTCGCCAGGCTGGAGTGCAGTGGCATGATCTCGGCTCACTGCAACCTCCGCCTCCTGGGTTCAAGCAATTCCGCCTCAGCCTCCTGAGTAGCTGGGACTACAGGTGCATACCACCACGCCCAGCTAATTTTTGTATTTTTAGTAGAGACATGTATTTTAGTAGTATTTTAGTAGTTTCACCATGTTGGCCAGAATGGTCTCGATCTCTTAACCTCGTGATCTACCCACCTAGGCCTCCCAAAGTGCTGGGATCACAGGCGTGAGCCACCATGCCTGGCGAGTCAACTATATTTTTAAATTTTAAAACCAGATTAATCAATAATGAATTTTCAAAATTCATCAAAAAGGAAATTTTCATATATATAGCATAGACCTGAAAAAAAACATGACTGACCCAGAACAGAAAGGCATTTAAAGACCTCTTCTATCCTCACTGGGCATTCATTGCATGGCCCCAGTACCCGTCATTACCACCTGCACACCTAGACCTGTCTCGACCTCACAGTCTCTCCCAGACAGAAGCTAACATAGCAGAGACATCATGAGAGTTTCAAGGTTCATTTTGGGGAGTCTTGATTCCTTTTCAGGTCACTTGTAGGACCGAGAAAGATGCAGACCAGAAATTGCAAGATAATTAGGAGTTTATTGAATTCAAATTCCTTCCACTAGTGCCTGAGGTTCTGGAGAAGAAGAAGGCAATGGCTTCAAAGCAAAAGGGAGTAACTAAGAAAGTGTCCCCAAGGAGAGGGCAGGAGATCTCTGAAAAAAGTTAAACTCCCAAAGGAAAAGGCAAGGGTGGAGGGAAGATATGGGAAATACATTTTGGACAGTGTCACTTTAAACAGATGGGTCTCCTTTCTCTGTGTAGGGCCAGGAACTCCAGACGCTTGAGACAGAGTGAAGGACTGAGAGGAAATCAAGATCACATGGAAAGTCGTTCACACAAATCAAAAGATGTCCTTAGTTATCAGGTGGATTTCAAAAATAGTTTATAACGGTTAATAGACGTTCATGAAAGCGTGCTGGATGGGGCACGGGGGATTGAAATGAGTGAGAGCGCTAGTAGTTCTGCCTGCGGATGATCACGAATCTGTTGGGCTGCGAATGGTTTAAAAAGGCAAAGCAATCTAGGGGATGGATTTAAAGCTTCCTAGAGCATCATAATTTATCCCATTTTACTGCTCAAATTGAGATGACTTCTGGTAAGAACAGTTCAGAGGAACAAAAACCACAGAGAAGGTACAGGTACTGGAAGCAAACCCACAATTTTGTGGGTGCTAGGACCACACTCGAGCCCAACTAAGCTACCAATCATTCCACTGACTGGTCTTTGCTTTGAAAACATTAACTTCATCAACATTCCTCTTGTAGATAATCTTAGACCGGAAAGAAGTCCCTTCCCACCTTCCACCCCTGCCTCAATAAAAGAATAATCTATTTTGATTAAAACAAACAAACTTTGGTTTTAAATCCTACTCATGGAGTAGATAAAGGATGCAGACGTTTTCAAACCTGGAGCTTCTGACTGGGGAATCTACGGAAATTTCTGACCCTCCTGAAGGATATCATGTCTATGCTCGCCAGGGGTCTGACGTGCTGAACTTCAGGCAGCAGGCACCTCTTCCCACAATAAAAAGATTCAGTTTCATGCCTGAAGGGATAATCTGGCAGCCTCTGGTCCTCTCTATTCAATGATTTTTCCTGCCGTCTTTCAGTTCTCACTTTTCCAGCGTGTTCATGTTTGAAATTGGGGGCTTTCTACCTGTTTGGTTCAGGTTTCTGGAGTCTAAGAAATTACATGAACAAATGGTACAGCCACTTTGGAAAACAGTTCAGTTCAATTTCTTTAAAAGCTAAATTTTATTTTAATATATGCTCTGGTAATTCCACATCTAGGTATCTACCGAATAGAAATGAAAATATATCTCAACAAAAAGACTAGTGCACAAATGTTCATAGTGGCATTAGTCACAATAGCAAAAAGAGGAAATAACCCAAATGCTCATTAACTGATTAACAGATAACTCAAATACAGTATATCCATAAAAGAGAATATTATTCAGCCATAAAAGGAAATGAAATGCTGATACCTGCTACAACATGGATGAACCTCAAAAACATTATGCTAAGTGAAAGAAACCAGACATAAAAAAGCATATATCGTAGAATTCCTTTTATATGGAATGTTTAAAAAAGGCAAATAAATACATAGAGAAAATAAATTAACGATTGTCTGAGGCCAAGGATAGAAATGGGAATTCACTGCAAATAGGCATGAAAAGACTTTTTGGGGGTTACTGAAAATGTTCTAAAACTGGACTCTGCTAATAGTTGCACAAATCTGTAAATCTACTAAAAAACATTAAATTGTACACTTAAAAACAGGTGAGTTTTATGGTATGTAAATTATACCTAACAAAAGTGATTTAAAAAAAAATGAGTTCAAGAGTCTTCTACAGTGGCTGTTTCCTTTTACATTTCCAATGCTTGTATTGCCTATCTGTATCAGAGCCATTTTTTGTCAGTATGAAGGATTATCTCATAGTTTTCACTTGCGTTTTAGTGGCTGGGTGCAGTGGCTCGCGCCTGTAATCCCAGTACTTTGGGAGCCTGAGGTGGGTAGATCTCTTGAGTTCAGGAGTTCGAGACCAGCCTGGCCAAATGGTGAAACCCCGTCTCTACTAAAAATGCAAAATAGCCAGGCGTGGTGGTGTGCACCTGTAATTCCAGCTGCTCGGGAGCCTGAGGCAGGAGAATCACTTGAATCTAGGAGGTGGAGGTTGTAGTGAGCCAAGATCACACCACTGCATTTCAGCCTGGGCGACAGAGTGAGACTCTGTCTCAAAAAAAAAAAAAAAAATTGCATTTTAATAATGACTAATGATGTTGAGCATCTTGTCATGTGCTTATTGGCCACTGGTATATTTTCTTTGGAGAAATACCTATTCAAACCCCTTTTCACTTTCCAATTGTGCTATTTGTCTTATTGTTGAGTTGGGATAAAGATCCCTGTCTTTCCAGTCTAGCAATTAAAATAACTACGTAAATTGGTATTTATCAAAAAATAAATTTAGAAATTTACTAATACATTTTTTAAAAGATGGGTTCTTACTGTGTTGCCCAATATGAAGTGCAGTGGCTATTCACAGGCTCGATCACAGTGCACTGCAGCTTTGAACTCCCAGCCCTCCCACCCCAGCCTCCCAAGTAGCTGAGAATACAGACATGCACCACCACACCCAACTTTAAATTTACTTATGTATTAATTTGTTAAAGGGACCCTTATGGCAACATATCAGTCTTTTTTTTTTTTTTTTTTTGAGATGGAGTCTAGCTCTGTTGCCCAGGCTGGAGTGCAGCGGCCTGATCTCAGCTCACTGCAAGCTCCGCCTCCCAGGTTCAAGCGATTCTCCTGCCTCAGCCTCCTGAGTAGATGGGATTACAGGCGCCCCCACCACCAGGCCCCGCTAATGTTTGTAATTTTACTAGAGACAGGGTTTCACCATATCAACCAGGCTGGTCTCGAACTCATGACCTTGTGATCCGCCTGCCTCGGCCTTCCAAAGTGCTGGGATTACAAGCGTGAGCAACTGCACCTGGCCATATATAAGTCTTTAAATAAAAACCAAAGCCCTTTCTATGGCTTGCCAGCAGGGTTGAATCTCTGATTACTTCTCTCTTCTCATCTAATTCAAATTCCTTCATTGACTTTCCAGCCCACTAACTGTTGATGTTCCTTGGAGGTGCCAAGCAGGTTTGTGACTCAGAGTCTTTGCACCTGCTTTTGCTTGGGCCAGAAACCCTCTGACTCCAGATAACTTCATGCTCCCCACAGCTCCTCATTCTTGCCTCAGATATTTTTTTCCCTGCCTTCCTTCCTCCCCACTCACTCCCTTGCCTCAGCTCTTAGGTCACATTCTTAGGGAATTCTTTCCTGAGCAGAAAACTAATTCATTAATTAATCAATTTATCCATATAGCCTTTTGCTCATTGCATATTCGTTGAGAACCTATCAAGTGCCTTGAAGCAGTTTAGATGTTATGAGTACACCAGTGAACAAAACAGACAAAATTTCTTCCCACAATAAGCTTACTTCCTGGGGAATGGTTTGGAAGAGAAATGCAATAAAATATCATCACCATCAGGGAGTGACAACAGAAGGATCAGGGGAAGGGTGTCAGGGGTTGTGCCATTTTATAAGGGTGATCAGGTAAAACCTATTTGGTAAGATACAATATATGAATGGAGAACTACAGGAAGTGATAAATAAGACTTGCAGATATTTGGAGGAAAAGCATCCAATGAGAGCAAAAATTCTAAGGAAGGAGTGTGTCTTGTGAAATATAAAATAGCCCAATGCAGCTGGAGCAGTGAACCCAGGAGGGGTAGGAGATGAAATCATGACAGTATATATAACAGGGGGCCAGGTCATACAGAGTTTTAAAAACTGTTTTCAAAACTTTAGATTTACTTTGAGTAAGATGAGGCACCAGGGAAGTGTTCTGAACCAGGGAGTGAATGATTGTGAATGACTGAGCTAATATTTAATTATATCTCTCTGTCTGCTGAGTGTAGAATAAATCATGAGGCAGAAACAGGTAGACCAGCTAAAAGGCTTCCGTGATATCCCAAGAGAGAGATGATGGTGGCTCAGCAGAGGTAGCACTGAAGGTAGTGAGAAGTCATCAGATTCTGGATATATTTTTTAAATTTATGGGAATAATTTTTTAAATGTACAACATTTCTCATACTGACAAGTCCTTTGAAAAAGAATTAGGGGCCGGGCACGGTGGCTCACACCTGTAATCCCAGCACTTTGGGAGGCCGAGGTGGGTGGATCATGAGGTCAGGAGATAGAGACCAGTCTTGCTAACATGGTGAAACCCCGTTTCTACTAAAAAATACAAAAAAAAAAAAAAAAATTGCCAGGCGTAATGGTGGTCGCCTGTAGTCCCAGCTACTCGGGAGGCTGAGGCACGGAGAATCGCTTGAACTCGGGAGACAGAGTTTGCAGTAGCCAAGATCCACACACTGGCACTCTAGCCTGGGCAAAAGAGCTAGACTCTCAATAAAAGACAGTACATGAAGAGAAAGAAGAAGAAAGAAGAAGAAGAAAGAAAAGAAAGAAAGAAAGAAAGAAAGAAGAAAGAAGAAGAAAGAAAGAAAGAAAGAAAGAAAGAGGAGGAAAAGAGGGGGGGGAGGGAGGGAGGAGAAGGAAGGAAGAGAGAAAGAAAGAAGAAAGAAAGAAAGAAAGAAGAAGAAAGAAAGAAAGAAAGAGAGAGAGGATAGAGAGGGAGGGAGGGAGGGAGGGAGGAGGAGGGAGGGATGAAGGTAAGGAAGGAGAAGGGAAGGAAGGGAAAGGGAAAAGAATTAGGAATAAAGTTTGAAAAGGAATAGAAGAGGACCATAGGTTTGGCAATTTTTAAAAAGATGACCATGGAAGACCTTTCTGAATGAATGACCTTTGAATAAAGATCTGATTGAAGTGAGGGAGCAAGTCATGTGGATATATGGGGAAATCAAAATCCACAGGGAACAACAAGAATAAGAACCCTAAGGCAGAAGAAAGCCTGGTATGTTCAAAGAACTATAAGAAATCTATGAACAGTGTGAGATTGTGGGTCAGAGAGGTTCGGGGCAGTGAAGAGGAGCAGAAAGTGAGGGGGCTGGAAAACAGACAAGGTGAGATTGGGGGACAGAGAGACTGGAGGATGGAGAGAAAGACTGAAAAAGAGATGGGGGTGCTGAGGACAAAGAGAGAGAGAGACTGAGTGTGGGAACAACTGAAGGGTACTGAAGATATGCTGAGGGGCGGAAAAAAAAGAGAATAAGTGGGCAACTGGGGTTCCAGAAGAGGTGCTGAGGTGGGAGAGACAGACATTGAAGGACAGTAAGGCATGCAAAGGAGGAATCTGAGATAAAGAAAGGGTAGACTGAAGGGTGGAGAGAAGGAGACTGAGACAGTGAGGGCTACTGAGAGCTGAGGGAAGAACAGACCGAGAGGCCCAGAGAGAAGGAACTGGGAGTTCCGATGCCACATCAGCAGCCTCTGGGTACAGACTCTAGCGTCCCTGCCCCGCTTCAGCAGTTCCTACAGACGCTTGACCTGCCAGGAAAGGAAAGAAACCTGAGCCTCTGCTGAAAGGTGATGGATTTAAAGCCTGGCTGCTGAGGATAAGATAAAGGTCCTCCTGGGGGAGACCAGAGTCCCGAACACCATGACTGCCTGGCTTGCCCAGTGGCTGGGCCCTCTGCTCTTGGTTTCCCTCTGGGGACTCTCGGCTCCAGGTAAGAGGAGGCTGAGGGTCAAGCAGGGCATCCTAAGGGGCCCAGCCTGATTTCCTCCCCTCCATGTCCCACAGCCTCCCTTCTTAGGCGCCTGGGTGAGCACATTCAGCAGTTTCAGGAGAGCTCTGCCCAAGGCCTGGGCCTGAGCCTGGGGCCAGGTGCTGCGGCCCTCCCAAAAGTGGGGTGGCTGGAGCAACTGCTGGACCCCTTCAACATGTCTGACAGGTGATCCTTCCTGCAGGTGAGGCCAGGAGAAGGGGAGTCCACTGCCCATCCTGCCCTCTCCTCAGTCTCCCTCATCTCTTCCTCAGTCTGCACTTTTTTCCCTCTCCACATCTCAGTTCTCCCCATCCCTCTGCTTGAATCTATGCCTTCTGTCTGTATCCCTTTTCCTTCCCTGTTTTTTAGATTTGGCCTTATGCTCCCCTCTCCCCGGGGTCCCACTCTTTTTGTCTCTCAGATCTTGCCTTTCACCATTTCTTTCTCTCTGTCATTCACATTCATTCTCTCACTGCTCCTCCCTACCCACTTCTTCCTGTCCAGACTGGACACAAAACCTACAACCAGGTCTCAGTAGGTAGCAGAAATTTGAACCAGCTTTGGACTCAGACCTAGCTCACAACAGGCACTCAAAGATATCTACCAAAAGAAGGAACAAATTCACCATTTTTCAGTGCTTCCTCTGTATTTAGTCTCCAAAGATCATTCCACTTGGATCTTATTCCTAAATCCATCTGCATTTATGTTTTATTCTACAATTATTACTTCAAGAAATAGCAAGTTCCTTCAATGTGAGAGCCACTCCCTCAGTTCTGGGGATATAAGAGTGAAAAGCAGGCCAAAATTTGCTTTTGTAGATTTTGCATTCTAGATGAGATGAACGGGAGAAAAGTGAGCAAGTAAATAAACAAGCTCATTTCAGATACGGTTAAGTACATAAGGAAAGATCCATTAGGGAGAGAGACTGGAACAAACGAGGAATCGAGAATAAGTCAGGACTCTCACTCACAATGCCATTTCTTCTTCCCCATCCCGCCTCTTAGCGTTACTGGGTGAATGACCAACATTGGGTTGGCGAGGATGGACCCATATTCCTGCATCTGGGGGGTGAGGGCAGCCTTGGGCCTGGCTCAGTGATGAGAGGTAAGAGGCAAGGTTGGGGGAAAGAAGGAGTTGGGATGCTGGTGGGGACCAGGAAGGGGAGCTGCATATTGCAATGCTGAGACCTGAGGGGTGCAAGGACTTAAACTCAACTTGCATCTCACACCCCCCCACCCATACACTCTTCACAGGCCATCCCGCAGCCCTGGCCCCAGCCTGGGGTGCCTTGGTGATAAGCCTGGAACACAGATTTTATGGCCTGAGTATACCTGCTGGAGGCCTGGAAATGGCCCAGCTCCGCTTCTTGTCCAGCCGCCATGCGTGAGTGGAGGAAGGGAAAGTATTTATGGTCAAAGGACAGGAATGTCTGTGCTTTGGCATCTCTGCATCTGTGTCTCTCTCCTCCACTGTCTGAAGTCAACCTCTGAGTCTCTGGTTCCCTCTATTTTCTTCTGTCTTTCATAATGTCTTGTTTTTTCTCTTTCCATTTCTGGGTCTCTGTCTCTCCCTATCTGTCTTTCTCTTATCCTGTATTCTTTCTGTTTCTGTGTCTCTGTCTGAAGTAAGCCACTGTATCACTGTGCAGACCACCAGCATTTCTTACCTGGATTACAGCCACAGCATTCTCACCATTTTCACCATTTTCCCTGCTCTGCCCTTGACTTCCAGGTGAAAATCAGAGTAATTCTGTTAGAGCATAAACCAGGTCGTGATCCTCCCTGGCTTAAGTCCCTCAGACGTCTTCTGCATTGCTCGGAGTAAGGTCAAAGCTTTTACAGTGGCCATGGGGTCCAATGGGTTTTGGCCTCTAGTTAACTCTGACCTCCACTCTCTCACATTCACTGGGCTCCAGCTACACTGAGGTCCTCACTGTCCTCCAGACTTACAGGCACATTCCTGCCTTGAGCCTTTGAACTCATCCCTCTGCATGGTGTGACCTTCCCCCAGATATTTGTATGGCTCCCACCCTAGCCTCCTTCAGTGCATCTCACTCCTATTAACAACTCCCACCACTTTTCCCCCAACTTTACTTCACCTGCTTTTTGTTTCTTTCATCTGCTTTATTCTTACAGCACTTAGCTTTTTCTTTCCTCATTGGTGTCTCTGTCTGTTTCTGTCTGTAACAGTCTCTTTGCCTGTCTGTCTCATTTTCTCCGTCTCTGTATCTACATATGTGCCTCTTTGTCTCTATCTCTGTCTCTCTCTGCATCTTAATCTTTTCTACAAGCTAAATGGTTTTCTGTTTTTTTTTTTTTTTTTTTTTTTTTTTTTTTTTTTTTTTTTTTTTTTTTTGAGACGGATTTTCGCTCTGTCGCCCAGGCTGGAGTGCAGTGGCCGGATCTCAGCTCACTGCAAGCTCCACCTCCCGGGTTTACGCCATTCTCCTGCCTCAGCCTGCCGAGTAGCTGGGACTACAGGCGCCCGCCACCTCGCCCGGCTAGTTTTTTGTATTTTTTAGTAGAGACGGGGTTTCACCGTGTTAGCCAGGATGGTCTCAATCTCCTGACCTCGTGATCCGCCCGTCTCGGCCTCCCAAAGTGCTGGGATTACAGGCTTGAGCCACCGCGCCCGGCACGGTTTTCTAACTACAGCAGGATGGCACCAACTGCAGGCCATTTCAGAAATGTTAGGGAAGAAAGAAAGCTTTTGGGAGGAGAAAGAGGATGTTAGACATAGCCAAACTTCACTTTCCATTTCTCTTTGTGTCTGTTCCCTCTCCCAATACCTTGTAACTCATTAGGTTAGGATCCCTCCTTCTCCTCTGAGTAACCCTCCTTGAGTGCCCTCAACCCTTCCCTACATTTATCAGGTTTTCATCTAAACTGACTTGGAAATTTTTCCTCTCTTACCTAAAACGAGAAGGGAAAGAGGGTGGAGGCTTTCTAGAAAGTGGACGAGGACAGGGTCTCCCTTGGCCTAGGCACACACGTTCTGGGAAGTGTATGTGGCTTTGAGAACCCTTGAAAACACATCATGAGAAAACAGCCCTGGCTTCTGGCCAGATTCACCCATTCATGTATCTGGATCCGGGTTTCCCCCAGAATGGGGAAATCTTCAGGGATTCTCAGCGATGAGGACCGACCGAGTCCCCCCTCTGACCCTAGGCTGGCTGATGTGGTCTCTGCCCGCCTGGCACTTTCCCGCCTCTTTAACGTCTCCTCCTCCAGCCCCTGGATTTGCTTCGGAGGCTCCTATGCCGGCTCCTTGGCCGCCTGGGCCCGGCTGAAGGTCCTGCGACTCCTGCGGGTGGGCTGGGGGGAGGGAACTCGGACTCCAGGGCCCCAGTCTCAGATAATAGAAATACCCTCCCACCACTACCTTCCTCCCGCCCCCCCAAGAATTTTGCACAAGCTGTTCTCACAAAAGCCCGAGATCACACAGCGAGGGAGTGACACAGAGGCAGGAAGATATGCGATTCCAGTCCCTCAGCCCGCAGGCTGACGGCTTCTCCTTCCTTAGTTCCCCCATCTCATTTTCGCGTCCGTTGCCTCCTCCGCCCCGGTGCGGGCCGTGCTGGATTTCTCCGAGTATAATGACGTAAGGATGGAGGGCAGCAGGTGCGGAGGGTGGGGGGGGGGTCCCAGTGGACAGAGACCCTTGACACTTCCGATACCTTCTTCTGCGGTCCGACCACAGGTGGTATCCAGAAGCCTAATGAGCACGGCGATCGGCGGGTCCCTGGAGGTAGGAGGTGGGGCCTAGTCCGAGGGGGACTGGGAGGGAAAAGAGGCCTCGGATGCCAGGGAACAGAAGGCCACAGAAGGGTGAAACCTGCAACGTGGCGAGGTCTAAGGAAGGTCGGAGATCGGGAGAATAGGCAGGTTTTGGAAGAAGGCGTGAGCTGACGAAGAGGCGGGGCACCAAGAAAAGAAGCGCTCCCCAGAGAGGGCGGGGTTTGGCAGGGACGATCCTATCCGGAGGTGAGGCTCAAGGTGGGGCGGGCCACATCGGAGGGCGGGGCCTGCAGGGACCACCCGAGGAGGAGGGCTGCGGGTCCAAGGTCTGGGGCGGGGCTTGGGGCCGGGGACTGGGCCAAGAGCTGGGTCTGCACCCTCTGAGTCTCGTTGCAGGAAAGTGGGGAACCCAAGGAGGAGGCAGGTCCTGGGAAGGGAAAGCCGAGGCCCAGCCTAAGTATTGGCGGACATCGCCTCTTGCTTCCCACAGTGCCGGGCGGCGGTGTCCGCCGCCTTCGCGGAAGTGGAGCGGCGGCTGCGCTTGGGTGGAGCGGCTCAAGCAGCGTTGCGTACTGAGCTGAGCGCGTGTGGTATCCTGGGCAGCGCTGAAAACCAGGCAGAGCTGCTGGGGGCGCTGCAGGCACTGGTGGGAGGTGCAGTGCAGTATGATGGGCAGGCGGGAGCGCCGCTAAGCGTGCGACAGCTCTGCGGACTTCTCCGGGGCGGGGGCAACCGCACCCACTCCACGCCCTACTGCGGTCTTCGTCGGGCGGTGCAGGTGAGCCCAAGGACCCAGGCGTCCACCCACTGTGCACTGACTCCCAGGAGAACTCAGGAACTCATCCTTCTGTTTCTGGCTTTTGACCTCTGGGGACATACGCCTTTGGGCCCTGGCTTGCTGGGAAGAGAGGAGGAATTTATGTCTTAATGTATGTACATTGTTCCCTAGATTGTCTTGCACAGCCTGGGCCAGAAGTGTTTAAGCTTTTCCCGAGCAGAGACAGTGGCACAACTGAGGAGCACAGAACCTCAACTGTCCGGTGTGGGTGACCGGCAGTGGTTGTACCAGACATGTACCGAGTTCGGCTTCTGTAAGTGACTGGCCTAACCCTAACTTTGTCCCCTCAAACAACGTTTTTACTGTGCCCAGAGAAGTCATCTTACAGGTGGTCTGGACTCATTTCGACCCGGCTCTCAGGCATTGGGTAACCTGTAGATGTTGGGCTGGAGAAGGTAGAAGCCATGCTAGTGTGCGCATGTGCTTGGCCCTCACATGCCTTCACGCACACACCGAGGTCTCCACTTGAGTGATCTTCCCTTCAGCCTGTTCTTTCTCTGTGTCCCCATTCCAGGGATGCCCCCCTTTCCCCAGCCACCAGACTAGAAACTTGAGCCTTGTTTTAGTTGCTTCCTTCCCATTTTCTAGCTAGCCTGTCAATTACTGAGTCCTCCTCACTCTGCATGGACAACTCTGTAGTCCATCCCGTCTGCTTTCTACGCCTACCTCTGCTGTCCTGCTAGGAACCTCCATCCTTTCTTGCCTGGATCCCTTCCCAGCCTCCACTCTGGTCTCATGGTTTTCACTTCATCTCTACAATCCAGCTTTCTCATAGCATCCACAGAGATCCTTGTAAATATAACCTTGTCTCTCCTCTACTCAAAACCACAGCTCCTCAAAGACCCCAGGGTAAGGTTGCCAGATACAATACAGGATGCCCAGTTAAATTTGAATTTCAGATATACAACAGATTTTTTTTTAGTATAAGCATCTCCCAAATACTACATATGGTAAAATTAAATGTTCAAATTCCAGCTCCATTTTCTACTCGTGATCTTGGGCAAACTTGAGCAAGTGACTTACTTCTCTATGCCTGTTTCCACATCTATAAAGTGGGAATACAAACAGTACTTCTCTCACAGGGTTGTTTCAAGAACTAAAAGAGGTAATATTTGTAACATTCTAAGAATAATGCAGGTCTACAGTAAGTATTCCATAAACCCTTGCTATTGTTATTATTATAAGGCTTTACATATTTTAACCCTCTTAATACATTAGTCTTCCTAACACCTTAACATCTATGTACATGCTGTTTACTTTGCTTAGATTATTCATCTTCAAGTCTCAACAGGATGCCCTCCCTCAGGAAGCCATGATCCCTCAAGATAAGTCAGCCTTCCCACCTCCGACTTCGATAGCTCTGTGTTCTCTTTAGCATTTTACACAGCCTGTCATCATACATTTTTTATTGCCTGTCTTCCCCCCTGGATTGAGTCCTGTGACAGCAGAACCTGGAGCTGTCTTGATTGCCACCGTGTGTCCAATAGTGTACAACATTTATCTGAGCACATGGTAGGTGGTCAACAAATAGGGAGGGAAGGGATGAATTAATCTGATGTTATGGGTTAGCTTTACCCTGAAAGCACAGTGAGCTATGGATTTTAAGCAGGGGAGACATAATGCAATTTGAGCTCTGAGCATTCCAGACCTTTGCACATGCTATTTCCTCTATTTATTATGCCTTCTCTCTCTATCTTTGTTTGGCTCAGTCCTACTCATTTCTCAAGGTCTTATCCTTTGCAGGATGCTTTCCCTGAGCCCATCATGTTTCCTCTGGGATCCCTGCCGTCTGGCCTTTTTCCTTCATAGCCCTGATCACTCTGGGCTGTCACTGTTGGGGGACTGTGTGAGTCTTTCTGCCAGGACTGTGAGCTCCTTGAAGGGAGTATTACAGATGTTCTGGTCATCACTGAGGAAAGCTCTGAAAATGATTATTAAAGGAGAGTAGTGGGCTGGCTGTATACCCACACTTACAGGTATCTCCCTACACAGATGTCACCTGTGAGAATCCCAGATGTCCTTTCTCCCAACTCCCTGCACTGCCCTCCCAGCTAGACCTATGTGAGAAGGTGTTCGGGCTCTCAGCCTTGTCAGTAGCCCAGGCTGTGGCTCAGACAAACTCCTACTACGGTGGCCAGACCCCTGGGGCTAGCCAAGTGCTGTTTGTTAATGGTGAGCATGATATCAAAACCTGTCTCCTAAGCCTCCACCTAGCCCCAGCTCAACATAGCCCCATCCTCTCCCAGCCCCCATCTACCTAGCCCCATCCTCTCCTTTCTTTCCAGGGGACACAGACCCCTGGCATGTGCTAAGTGTAACGCAGGCTTTAGGATCCTCAGAATCAGCTCTTCTTATCCGCACTGGCTCCCACTGCTTGGACATGGCACCTGAGAGGCCCTCAGACTCCCCCAGCCTCCGCCTAGGGCGCCAGGTAAGACAAAAACATCTCTGAATAATTTGCATTCTCATTTGAATAATCACTTGCATGTTCCTTCCTTTTGCTGGTGCTGAAATCTGACTTTCAAAATTCTCCAGAAAATCTTTCAGCGCTACAGACCCTGTCAAGGCACGCAAAGGGGCACGCGCAGGTGAAGGGTGAGTCTGAACCTCATACCCTTTCCACCTCCCTGCATGGGCACCTGGCCCCTCGTTTCCTGGACAACTTACTCACTGAACAAAAGAAAAGCACCTTGTTTTCGAAAGAAGAAACTCCCAAATGGGATTCAGAACCTGTTCCTGCACTGTAAGCTGGCCTTTATCGCAACCATATCTGTAGTCCCCAATTCAGTGCTTATCCTCGAGAGAGTTATGGAAATATAAGCTAAGCTGATTATTCTCATTGTAAATATTGTATCTTGAATGTTAAATGTCAAACAAATTGTGACTCCTCATGCTGGTGTCCTCCCCCTGCTGATCAGATCACGGGTTCTGGTTCCAAATTCCCACTACCAGGGCTCCTGGGTTAGGGGGGCTTCTGCTGTAAGTTTCTCCTTTCTGGCACTTTAGATCCTGAACCGTGTCTTCGCTTCGCAGTTTATCCTCACTGTAACCCCCTTTCCCTCGTCCTCTCCTCTCGCTCTTTCCCCTGTCACTTATTTGGTCTCTTCTAATCTCCTGTTTCTCTGCAATATCATTCATTTCTATGTCTGTGTTTTTTGGTCTATTTCTCTGTTTTTCCTTTGTTGCTTCAATCTGTGTTTTTTGTCCTCTGACTCTCTGTTCAGCTGTCTTTGTTCACCTCTCGTCTCTTGCGCTCCCTGCTATTTCCCACTTTTCTATTCTGACTCTCATCTTTTGTTCTCTGTGTGTCTCCTAGTCCACATTTCTCTCTCACTGTACTCTCTGTCTATGATTTCTCTCTCTCCTCTGCTGTGTCCTCTCTGCTGTGTCCTCAATCTGTTTGTCTTCCTGAGGCTCTGTTTCTGTCTCTGATGCTCTTCTTCTGTATCTCTATTTCTTTTCCTGTCACTTAATCTTTGTCCTTCTCTATCTCTCTCATTTAGTCTTCCTTCCACACCCTTCACCCTTCGCTCACCATCTCTTCCCACAATCAAATATCACTCCCTGGTACTTCCAGCTTCCAACCCTAGGAATTCATCATTCTGGTGGAGACTCCTTCTTCCAGGGCCTGGGAGGATAGGGCTAATCCTAAGGGTGCCTGCTTAGGCTATGTTAGCTGTGACAAGAACCTGCCATAGATTTGCACTGTTCTTTCCTAAAGAGCAATTGTTTTGAACAATAAATACTTCTCAGCTTTTTGTACATCTTTGTATGCACAGAGATGGTAGTTTTAGAGTTTTACCCAGTTTCATTTTTCCTTGTTGGTAAGAGGCAGCCTCCTCATGCTATCATACCAGAGTCAATCTCCACTACTGATTAGTTCTTTATATAAATGGAAACATGCAGTATATACTATATGTTTTTGTGTCTAGAAGTTTGAAATCAAGGTGTCAGCAGAGCCATTCTCTTTCTCACAGCTCTAGGATAGAATCCTTCCTTGCCTTCTAATCCTTCCTTGACCAAAAATGAGAGTCAGAAATAGAGCAGTGGAAATAGCCAGGGCAGAGCAAGAGAGAGAGGGGAGACAAAGACACTGACGGAGAGTCAAAAATAAAATTACAGATTGAAGAACAGAAAGACAAACAGAGAAAGAGACAAAAACACAGAGATAGAAATGAAGATATTCAGAGAAACAGAAGGAGATTAGAAAGACAAATAGAGAATGCTTCCGTGCCTCTTCTGGCTTCTGGTGTTTGCCAGCACTCCTGTGTTCCTTGGCCTGTAGATGCATTACTCCAGTCACATGACCATTTTCCCTGTGTGCCTTCACATCACCTTCCTTCTGCACGCGCCTATCCGTATGTCCAAATTTCCCCTTTTATGAGAATACCAGCTATCTTGGGCTAGACCCAGCCTATTGATCTGATTTTAAGTTGGTTACCTCTGTGAAGACCCTGATTCCAAATATGGTCACAGACTGAGGTACTGGGGGTGAGGAGTTCATTGTATCTTTTTTGGGGAGAAGGTGGGACACAGTTCAACCCATAACACCACCCAAATGATAACAAGTGAAGGCTATGTATTCAGAACTTGCTGTACCAAGACAATCCACCACCATTATTTGTGTTTGGCAGCGATTCACAACAGACAGAGGAGTGGGAAAGCACTATAGTGGAAAAAAGAGAAGGTTCTTGGTATGCCTTAACTAGAGGCTATGGCATGGGGAAGCTGTGGGCAGGGTAACTAGAAGAGGGGCATCATATGTGATTGGTTGGGAGTACATGTATGGCTTTCCTTCATTGGTCCTAAGTTGAAAGCAAGGTCAAAAATTAGGGAATTGTGAGTTATTATATTTACTAAGTGCTAGCCATTTGGAGCCAACTGGAACAGGGGTATTATTGTTTGTCTTCTCCTACTGTTTGCTACAGATAGTAGCTTGACTTCCTGGACTGGTTACTATAATAGTAGGTTGGCTTTCTGGGCTGGTTACTGCAGGTTGTAGGTCAGAGGTCTATTTTTACTTTTAGTTTGGCCATTATCCATTTGTATATTCAATCTCTCAAACTTTTTATCTTGGATCTCATATGGCTTGGGGATTGCTCTCTAGTTCAGGGAGTTTACAAGTCTACTGTGCATTCAGCCAGAGACAGTATCCTTTCTGGTCTTTTCTGAGCAAGCCCACCCTTGTGCATGTGTACAGTCTTCCAGACCACCAGAGATGAGTGGGTGGTCTGGATGACTGTGCACATGCACAAGGGTAGGGTGCCCTTCGGTCATACCTAGATGTCATTTTTAAATTTCTGGTAGATTTCTAAATTAAACATATTAACTTGTATGCTTCTGTTAGTATCCTTGAGCTGTCAGTTTTCCCTGATTACTCTTCACTGTGACCTCTATTGTTTTCAACCTTGCCCTTGGGCCGGATTTTTCCATGTTCTGCTCCAAATAAAGTCAACCCCTTCACACAGGGGCCCTGAGCAGCCAGTCATCAAGGTTTGCCATACCTACTAGGGCAGAACCTCTTTAACACAGAGTTGAAGCTTTAGGGAAGTGGGAATAGGAGCCACCAGTCCTTCCTGTCCTCATGGCCTACTCTGGCCCTGTTGGAGCAGAACTTCCTTGTCAAGGAGTAGGAGTGGGGCTCACAGGAGCAATGGGAGTTACTGGTCCTCACAGACGACCCTTCATGTCTAGAGTGGGACTTCTACAACATGTTGGAAAGGGGAGAGATGAGCACAAACCCTGGCTTAAGTGCCACAGACTTTCATGGTCTCTACCAATACTCAGTAAGTGATTTTCAATACACTGTAGAAATTTGGTCAATTTCCAGAGACTTTAAATGAAAATCCTACCTGTACCTGGGATAAGTGAGGTACTGCACTTGTAGAATGTGGGAAATTACTTTTAAGATAGAGTCTGGTGTATTTTTAAGTAAACAGCACAGTTAAAACAAGAAGATCTTGGCCAGGCATGGTAGCTCATGCCTGTAATCCTAACACTTTGGGAGGCCAAGGTGGGCAGACCACCTGAGGTCAGGAGTTCAAGACCAGCCTGGCCAACATGGTGAAACCCCCTCTCTACTACAAACAGAAAATTAGCCAGGTGTAGTGGCCAGCTCTGTAATCCCAGCTACTTGGGAGGCTGAGGCAGGAGAATTGCTTGAACCCAGGAGGTGGAAGTTACAGTGAGCTGAGACCACACCACTGCACTCCAGCCTGGGCAACAAGAGTGAAACCCCTTCTTAAAAAAAAAAAAAAAACAAAACTAGACTCTTATAGTTTGCAGATGAGAACAATGAAATCTCAAGAGATGATCGAGCATCTCACAGAAACAAAGGCAATAAAACTCATATTTAAACCTACTCATCTAAATTTATGTTCAAAGCTTTTATTTCACTACCAGGGCTATAATGTGGCCTGGAACACATGGCATGTATGTGTGTGCATATGTGTGTGTGTTGGACAAAGAGGTTGGAGGAAGTTTTTGATACTGGATCAAGCACTCTCAAAAATTAAAATTCCTAACTAATGCTTCTGCCAACCAAATTCAAGACTATCATTTTTCCTAAGGAAACCTGCCTGGTGGTATATGCCTTTGTTAACATCAAATTCATTAAAATTAAAATTATACACACAAACACACACACACACACACATCCTTCCTGAATTAAACAGTTTTCTGCAGTGACTGGAAGTCACCTCCAACCATCCCAGGGGGGCAGTTTTGTTTTTGTTTTTTCAGACAGAGTCTCACTCTGTCACCTAGGCTGGAGGGCAGTAGTGGATCTCAGGTCACTGCAATCTCTGCCGCCCGGGTTCAAGCAATTCTCCTGCCTCAGCCTCCCGAGTAGCTGGGATTACAGGTGCCTGCCACCACGCCCAGGTAATTTTTGCATTTTTTAGTAGAGATGGGATTTCACCTTGTTGACCAGGCTGGTCTTGAACTCCTGGACCTCGTAATCCACCCACCTCGGCCTCCCAAAGTGCTGGGATTACAGGCGTGAGCCACCGCGCCTGGCCTGGGGGCAGTTTTAAACATTATCTCCATAGTCAATGAAAAAGGCCAGGCTGCTCCGCACCTGGCAGGGCCAAGGTGTCTCCTGCCTGCCTCCTGTGAATTTACCCAACTTAAGTCTCAATGCCTGCAGCTTTTCCCAAATTTTGATGTTTCTCTCAAGGGAAATGCCCCGACTCTGGATGCACCTTGGCCTCGAGTTCTTCATGGCATTGATTTGGGAGTCTAGGTTGTGCCCGGAGATGGGGAGAACTCAGAGTTCTGGAGACAGGCCGTCCCATACAGTTTTTAAAACTCCACCCTCTGGATTACCTGAGGTCAGGAGTTCAGGACCAACCTGGCCAACATGGTGAAACCCCATCTCTACTAAAAATACGAAAATTAGCCGGTCACGGTGGTGGACACCTGTAATCCCAGCTACTCAGGAGTCTGAAAGGGGAGAATTGCTTGAACCCGGGAGGCAGAGATTGCAGTGAGCCAGATCGCACCATTGCACTCCAGCCTGGGCAACAAGAGCAAAAATCTGTCTCAAAAAATAAACACATAAATAAAAACAAAACCCACCCATGTAGGACCATTCAGGGTCGTGATGACTGGAGAACCACCCAGAGGCCAGGCGGCGAGAGGCTGCAAATTCCCTGGTTCTGAGGCCTCAGGAAAGAGCCCACCTGCCGGGTAAGGGTCTCCAAAAGTAAAAAGGAACCTGCACCCTGCCCAAGGGAGCCGAGTCCTTTGAACCCTGCGGTGGCTTCGTGGTTGCTTCCCGGATCCACTTGCCATAGTCTCAGGGTTGGAGCAGCTTGGCGTTTGCTCCCGGGCCTTCCCCTGATGGGAGAAGGAAGCCTGCGTGGGAACTTGAAGTTTTTCGGGTCAGAATCAGGTAGTGGTAGTGGTAGTGGTAGTGGTTGGTAGTGGTAGTGGTAGTGGTAGTGGTAGTGGTAGTGGTAGTAGTTGTTTGAGACCAAGTGAGCCACCGCACCCAGTCAAGAATTGGCTGTTTAAGAAAGACTACTTTTCCACGTAAGAAGTAGGGTTCTTTGGGCCAAATGTTGAGCTTTTCTCTCTCCTTTTTCCTATGTGCTTGATGAAGAGAATGCAATAGGAAGAATGTGAAGATTTTTAAAAATTGTTTTTGGTTGTTTCACGTTTGGGGATTATTCTTCCCTGCAAGGAAAGAAGAG
>NW_016820844.1:287022-296578 GCF_001698545.2 Rhinopithecus bieti | reverse complement strand
CGTGTTAGCCAGGATGGTCTCGATCTCCTGACCTCGTGATCCGCCCGTCTCGGCCTCCCAAAGTGCTGGGATTACAGGCTTGAGCCACCGCGCCCGGCGGAAAGAACATTTTTCATTTGTTTATTTTTATTATTTTATTTTTTAAGCCATGTCCCTAGAGTTGAAAAGGACGCTTAAAAATTTCAAACTGCTGCGAACAGTCCAGGAATCCATGGAAACATTTGTTGCTTTCTAAATGTCTGGTAATCAGCACGTGCAGACAGTGAATCAGACTCGGTGAAATATTAGCGAGTCCTTGTTTTTTAAGAGCCGTTCACTAACACAACCTAGAAATTGGCACCTGAAGGACATTCCCGACGAGTCTATTTTCGATGGTCCCACGGTCGAGATCGTCCTAGGAGTCTCCATTTGGAAGTTTCTTATGCCCGGAGTCTCCATTTGGAAGTTTCCCTACCTGTTGCCTCAGACTTCCAGAGTGATCTCAAATCAAAGCCCACTTTGAAGACCTTGGTATTGGAGAATTCTAGAAATGTGGCTCTACACCATTCAGGGATGGTTAAACCGATCTTTCTACCCAGCCATTGTCTCCCAAAAATATTACCATTGTTTTTTGTATCTTCTTTATTGTTCCAGAGATTTTGAACACATAGACAAAGTTAAACAAATGTTTTCTTTTTTCTCTTCACAAATAGTGGCATTTTATCCACTGTTGTGGGAAGTCAGGGACCCTGAATGGAGGGACCGGCTGAAGCTGCGGCAGAAGAATATAAATTGTGAAGATTTAATGGACATTTATCACTTCCCCAATCAATACTCTTGTGATTTCCTATGCCTGTCTTTACTTTAATCTCTTCTCAGGACCCTGTGATGATTGCATTAACTGCACAAATTGTTTGTAGAGCATGTGTGTTTGAAAAATATGAAATCTGGGCACCTTAAGAACAGGATAACAGCGATTTTCAGGGAACAAGGGAGATAACTTTAAAGTCTGACTGTCTGGGCCAGGCAGAACAGAGTCATATTTCTCTTATTACCGAAAACGGGTGAGGTAAATATCGCTGACCTGTTTCCCCAGTAAGGAATATTAATAATTAACAGCCCTGGGAAAAGAATGCATTCCCAGGGTGGGGCCTCTAAAATGGCCGCCCTGGGAGTGTCTGCTTTTATGCAGAAGTAGATACGGATGAAACACGCCCTAGTCTCCTGCAGCGCCCCCAGGCTTGCTAGGATTAGGAAATTCCAGCCTGGCAAATTATAGTAAGACCAGTTATCTGCTCTTGAACCTTGTCTATCAATGACAATGTGTGCACAGGTGGACATAGAAGTTCATTAGTGATTCTAGTTTCGCCCTGACCTGTGATCTCGCCCTGACATCCTGCCTTGTGATCTTTTGTCGCCCTTAAAGCATGTGATCTCTGTGACCCACACCCTATTCGTATACTCCCTCCCCCCCCTTTTTTTTCTCCCTCCCCTTTTGAAAATCGCTAATAACAACTTGCTGGTTTTACGGCTCAGGGAGCATCATGGAACCTGTCGACATGTGACATCTTCCCCGGACGCCCAGCTTTAAAATTTCTCTTTTGTACTCTTTCCCTTTATTTCTCAGACCAGCCAACGCTTAGGGAAATAGAAAAGGACCCACATTGAATATTGGGGGTGGGGGTTTTCCCTGATAATACACTTTTAAATCCTTTGCTTTTTTTTTAACTCAGAATATATTTTTGCAATTCTTTCATATCAGAACGAAGTGTTCTTCATTCTCTTTTAAATATGCATAGTATTCAGTTACATGAGTTTATACCATAGTTCAACGGGCATAACTTAGACTTCCATCCTCCTATTGCAAATTGTCCATATCTATGAGCATACACTGTATCTGATGTATGCCATGATACTTTGCACATGTGGAAAGGCTGCATCAAAGAAAATGTACATTGGCAATTTTCATGGCCATTGTCACACTGTGCTTTATAGGGTTGATCCCATACTCTCTTTGCTTGCTTGTTTGTTTTAACTATACTGAGCACAAATAGGATCCTGTACACATTTCTACACCTTCTTCTTCCTGAATTCCCTGTTACAAATTCAAAGCGAAACTAGCCAATCAGTGTGTAGACTGTCTAGTTGGGGCATATTATATTCTGGAATATTGTTTTGGGGTTACAAGTAATGATGTAAAGGGACTGTGATAGAATCAGGTGGGAGAAGGAAGGGGCTGAGTGGAGAGCAGGGAGAAGGAGCCAACAGTGGCCTTATTTTGTGCACCTCAGAGAGAACAACATGGGCAGAAACACCTGAGGGAGAGAAACTAAGACACGTCAGTCTGTTTGGAGATTAAGATTGAGCTGCAGAGTGGTACAGGGCGACTAGTAGGAGATGACGTCTAAGGAGGAGAGAACATGTATTAATATATGATGCAAAACCCTCTAGTAGATTGCTATAAATTAATCAGAATACTTGATGGTAAAGTGGATGTGGCACTAAAAATAATTTGGCCGGGTGTGGTGGCTCACGCCTGTAATCCCAGCACTTTGGGGGACTGAGGTGGGCGGATCACCTGAGGTCAGAAGTTTGAGACCAGCCTGGCTAACACAGTGAAACGCCATCTCTACTAAAAATGCAAAAATTAGCCAGGCGTGGTGGCAGGGGCCTGTAGTCCCAGCTACTCAGGAGGCTGAGGCAGGAGAATGGCATGAACCCGGAAGGTGGAGCTTGTAGTGAGCCAAGATAGCGCCACTGCACTCCAGCCTGGGCAACAGAGCAAGACTCCATCTAAAATAAATAAATAAATAAAAATAAACATAAATTATCAGGTGTTAATTCATCTACATTAAGTCTAAACTAAGAACTATGATCACTATAGGCCAAGTTAAGGATTTTTGAATTGGTCCTAACAACAATGGGAATCTATGCAAGGATTTTAGGCAGAAAAGTTACATGGACAGAGTCACATTTTAAAAATTTGTTTATTATTTATTTTTGAGACGGAGTCTGGCTCTGTCCCCCACGCTGGAGTACAGTGGCACGATTTTGGCTCACTGCAAGTTCCATTTCCTGGATTCAAGCGAGTCTCCTGCCTCAGGCTCCCTAGTACCCTACCCAGTAGCTGGGATTACAGACATGTGCCACCACACCCAGCTACTTTTTTTTTTTTTTTTTGTATTTTTAGTAGAGATGGAGTTTCACCATGTTGGCCAGACTGGTCTGGAACTCCTGACTGCAAATGATCCACCCGCCTCGGCCTCCCAAAGTGCTGGGAATACAGGTGTGAGCCACCATGCCCAGCCAGATTCATGTTTTAAAACGATCTCTTTAACTTTGTGTAACAACCACACAGGTCCAGTTCTAGACACTTGACAGGCATCAGGGAACTATAGCAACACATCACTAGTACCGCACCAATGAAATATCTGCCCTCATAGAGGATGGAAACAGATATAAATAACAAACATAATAAAAATGTAAATTATTAAATATGTAAGAAGGTGTTAAATGTGATTGGTAAATAGAGGTAGGTAGGAGGAATTGTAGTGATGGGAATAGGTTGGAATGCTTAACAGAGTTGTCAGTGCAGCCTTAGTAAGATTGTGACTGGAAGAAAATGAGCAATCAAGCCATCTGACACGTGAGGTGTTACAAGCAGAGTACAACCACTATAAAAGTCTAAAGGTGGGTACTCGCATGGAATGTTTGAGGAACAGTAAAAGGGTTCATGTGGCCAGAGCACAAGGGAGGAAGAGAGTCATAGAAATGAGATCAGAGACCAATGGAGGATCCGAGTATGTAGGATCTTGTAGGAGGTCTTAGGACTTTGGCTTTAATTCAAGTAAAACGGGAATTAAATAATTTTATTGTATAATTCTGATTTCAGGAGAGACAAATCTGATACATGCTTTAAAATACTGTTTTTAGTAGGTCTTTTGTAAACAGACTCTAGGAGATTGTATTCGGTTTTATATTAAGATTGCATTAGCCAGGTGCGGTGGCTCACGCCTGTAATCCCAGCACTTTCGGATGCTGAGGCGGGCGGATCACGAGGTCGGGAGTTGAGACCATCCTGGCTAACATGGTGAAACTCCATCACTACTAAAAATACAAAAAATTAGCCGGGCGTGGTGGTGGGTGCCTGTAGTCCCAGCTACTGGGGAGGCTGAGGCAGGAGAATGGCGTGAACCCGGAAGGCGGAGCTTGCAGTGAGCCGAGATCGCGCCACTGCACTCCAGCCTGAGCGACAGAGCTAGACTCCATCTCAAAAAAAAAAAAAAAAAAAAAAAAAAAGATTGCATTAGGTTTTTGTATTCTATGAGAAACAGACTCCAGGATCTAGTTTTCATGAAGGAAGTCTATTGTGTATCCAAGAATGATATACAAAAGAGGACTCAACCATTCCCATGGGGAGCTCTGGAGCTATAATGATCCTTTAGAATTGTCCTGAATTGGGGAAAAGGAGCTGGGTTGTTGTATCCACTCATAGACGTGGCTTTAGATGTAAGCTGATCCCAGAGAAAAGGTATAACCTTAAACAGGGTAGCTTTCTTTAGCTTAGAACAATTCCTGGGAAGAGCTCAGCTTTGAGTTAGCAGCAAACAGCACACCAGGATGTTGGGTGTCTGAGTACCTTGCCCCACAAAACATTGGGCAATGTAGAAAGCCAGTGGGTTCTAGGTAGAACACATCATATCCATTACAGTCTACCACTTGCCCTATTCAGAACCGCTTCCTTCATTAATGAATTCAACCCACCTGGGAATAACTTTTCTAGGATTCCGGTTGATCTCTTCGTGAATAAATTTGAAAAGAGGAGAGTGGCTGTTTGGCTCCCTCTATACCTAAAAAAAAAAAAATCCACAAACGGGTCCATACATCCAGAGCCGGTAGGCTCCATTTACCCACAGGTGCCGGCCTTGGCCTGATTGCAGTAATCTCCGAGCTGTACTCTTGAGTCTGGGTGGGGAGGGAAACTCGGAGAGAACATCTGCCCGCCCAGGTTCCTTTCGAGGACCTCAGTACATGTACATATAGGAAAACACCCTAATCCCGCTCCTAATCTTCCTGGAGCGTACTGAGTCTAAGTGGAACCTTGTGATGATCCCATGGAGCGAGACTTAGGAACAGCGAGTGAGCGACTGGAGCCCAGCCTGCACCTGGAGAGGCGGGTCTGGCCCAGTGCTCCCGGAAACGGTGGCTTTCAGCAAAGTCTAGGCCTCGCATTGACCCTGCAGAAAAAATGTTCCTGAGCGGAAAGATCGTTCAAGTTGCCTGCGAACCGAGTCCCTGAGGTCTTTTAGGGACCAGGCGATGAGAGCGTCAATTATAATAATAATAATTTGTTCGGCAAAAAATTGCTTGGGACTGTTCGTGTCCGCCTGAGAAGACATGGACTCTTGGCTTTGAAGAGGACTTTTTCCTTGTCGAAAACGGTAAGGGCTCTGGCGGGAGAAAGGCGGCAGGGGTACTTTGGTTTATATTCACACCACAGGTGACAAGGACAACCTTCTCTCCTAAACGGCTAAAGATGGTGCGGGGTGCAATTCTAAAAACGTGCAATGAGAAATTCAGCTAAGGATTCCTCAAAAATGCAAGTTGTTTCTGCCCGGTTTTGGACTGGGGACCTTTCGCGTGTGAGGTGAACGTGATAACCACTACACTACAGAAACCCTCATGTTTGACAATTTTTCTCCTAGGGGGAGAAGAAAATTTTCTGGGTATCCCAGATTTGGTAACATCGAATTGATCTTTTCTTTCAGGAAATTATCAAGGTTGATAAGCTTTTCTATTTATTAAAATCAGTAATATCGGAGTTCACGAGTCACACAAAGAAAACACCACTTGTGGAAAATTTTCTTTTCAAACATAGCACAGAAATTTTACTTAGCCCCCCAGTAGAGTACATTTTTTTCTGTTTAAGTGCTCCCTCCGTTAGGCCTTCTCCAGCAATAGAAGGCTCTGTGATCTCCATCTCTTGGGAGGCAGAAAACTACCCCAAGAAAATAACCGGAAGCCAGCGGATTGAACCCTGGAAACGGCCTGCTGTTTGTGTTGGGCAGTGCTCCAAGGGAAGAAACTGAGGGCCCGGGAGTCGAGTGGGTCCAGTTGTCTGCCAGGCAGGATAAGGACTAGGAAAAATGAAAAAAAAATTCCTAGACATACACAACCTACCCAGCCTGAATCATGAAGACATAGAAAATCTGAACAGACCAATAGTAGATAAGGAAATTGAATCAGTGATAAAAATGTCCCCCGTCAAAGAAAAGCCCAGGACCTGTAGCTTCTCTGGTGAATTCTATCAACTATTTAAAGAACTAATACTATTTATTATGGAAAACAGTATGGTGGTTCCTCAAAAAATTAAAAATAAGGATACTATATGATCCAGCAAACCCTCTAGTGGGTATATAGCTAAAGGAAGTGAAATCAGTATGTCCAAGAGATTATCTGCATACCACCAAGATACCGAAATCTTTTTTTTTTTTTTTTTTTTTGGTGGCACAGAGTCTCCCTCTGTTGCCCAGGCTGTAGTGCAGCGGTGTGATTTTGACTCACTGCAACCTCTGCCTCCCGGGTTCAAACGATTCTTGTGCCTCAGCCTCCCGAGTAGCAGGGATTACAAGCCTACATCAGTATACCCTGAAGATTTCTTTTCTTTTTTTTTTGATTTTGATTTTGTATTTTAGTAGCGACAGGTTTTCACCATGTTGCCCAGGCTGGTCTTGAACTCCTGGGCTCGCCTTGGCCTCCTAAAGTGCTGGGATTACAGGCGTAAACAACTGCACCCAGCCAAGATATGGAATTCTTGTGTTCACCATTGGATGAATGGATAAAGAAATGCGTTTAGCCTCCCTGTGCCTTGGAAGTATCATTTCCAATTTATCATCTGTGTGTACATTTTTATTGGTGTACTTGTGGGCTCATCACTAATTTTTGCAGTCTGTTAATCTACCATAGTTTCAGTTTCGTTGTATTTTCTTATATATTTATATTGTGTACTGATGATGTGTGCATGGATTAGTAATGAGTGCTCTATTATTTTTAATTAAATCTCATAAAATACATGAAAATACATTTTTCTGTAGAATCACATGATTTCCTCCTACTATGAATAAAGACGTAACTCACTAAGGGGAAGAATCTTGGCCAAAATGTGTGATAAATCATGCAGCAGTTAAAATGTGCAAAATAAACAGTAAAGATGAAAGGCGGCACAAATTTAATAAAGTTACTCCATAAATCGTAATTGACAAATGTTGGAATGTAGGAACTGATTTATTAACCTCATAAATTTAAAACAGACATGTTATCTTTTAACAAATTGTTTACTTATTTAGTTTTCAAAGTGGGAAAAATTAACACCTCAAAACATAAAAGTGTTTTAAGAGAAGAATCAGAGAGAGAGAGAATGTGTGTGTGTGTGTGTGTGTGTGTGTGTGTATAATGGTAATATGTAGACTTAACAGCACCTTTTGCCTAAATGACTAAATGGCCAAATCTGGCAGAGCCCTTTTTCTAGGAGAACTGGGAAAACCTTTCATATTTAAGTTTGGAACAATAGAGAGAACGGGAAGACTTTGGCATTTAGGGAATGTGATTATTTGTATTTCTCGATAAAGTGAGAAATCTTTTTGGAAAAGCTATTGTTTTCATCAGTTTCAAATCTGAGACCCCTTTCTTGTAGGCAGATGTGCTAACCAGTACACTCCAAAAAACTTTCTCTTCTGTGCAGCAATCCATAGCAGAATGAAAGGAGGATTCTTTGGATATACTCAAACCTAATAACTTTTCATGTTTTTCTTTTTAGTGTATTTTTATCCACAGTGTGTTTCTTCCTTCATACTTTCTTTCAGAGTCTCGCTCTGTCGCCCAGGCTGGAGTGCAGTGGCCAGATCTCAGCTCACTGCAAGCTCCGCCTCCCGGGTTTACGCCATTCTCCTGCCTCAGCCTCCCGAGTAGCTGGGACTACAGGCGCCCGCCACCTCGCCCGGCTAGTTTTTTTGTATTTTTTAGTAGAGATGGGGTTTCACCGTGTTCGCCAGGATGGTCTGGATCTCCTGACCTCGTGATCCGCCCGTCTCGGCCTCCCAAAGTGCTGGGATTACAGGCTTGAGCCACCGCGCCCCGCCCCTTCATACTTTCAATTCGTTAAAATTAATATTTAGGTTGGTGCAAAAGTAATTGCAGTTTCGGACCGCGACTTTTTAAATCATTATAACTAGGCTCAACACATCTTTGTTAGTCAAAATAGGAACCATTAAAATCAACACATTTTTGCCAACAAGAAATAAGTTTGTTTATTCCTGGAGGGTAAAAACCTGTGCTTCGGGATTGGACAGTTAGAAAATGCTTGCATCCCGCTGGTTGTGGAAGCGTTTTACCTGCAAAAAGGTGTGGAGATGCTTGAAGAAGTAGTAGTCGGTTGGTGAGAGGTCAGATGAATATGATGGATTAGGAAAATCTTCGTAGCCTAATTCGCTCAACTTCAGAAGCGTTACTTGTGCGACGTGCAGTCGAGTGTTGTCATGAATAATTGGGCCCTTCCTGTTAACCAATGCTGGCTGCAGGCATTGCACTTTTCGGTGTATCTCATTGATTTGCTGAGCATACTTCTCAGATGTAATGGTTTCACGGGTGTTCAGAAAGCTATAGTGAATCAGACAAGCAGCAGACCACCAAAAAGCGAATATGACCTTTTTTGGTACAAGTATGGCTTTGGGAAGTGCTTTGGAGCTTCTTCTCGGTCCAATCCCTGAACTAATCGTCGCCGGTTGTCGTACAAAATCCACTTTTCATCGCACGTCACAATCCGATGGAGAAATGGTTCGTTGTTGCGTGGAATAAGGGCAGATGACACTTCAGAACGGCGATTTTTTAAAAAAATTTTTGCTCAGCTCATGAGGCACCCATTTACTAAGCTTTTTCACTTTTCCAATTTGCTTCAAATGCCGCACGGTAAAATGGTCGACTCTGAGTCATTTGGCACCTTCTCTGGTTGTTGTAAGAGTATCAACTTCGCTGATTGCTCTCAATTGTCTTGCCACTACACTCTTCATCTTCAAGGCTCTCCTCACCTTTGCAAAACTTCTTGAACTACAACTGCACTGTACGTTCATTAGCAGTTCCTGGGCCAAATGCGTTGTTGATATTGCGAATTGTCTCCGCTGCTTTATGACCCATTTTGAACTCGAATAAGAAAATTGCTTGAGGCCGGGCGCGGTGGCTCATGCCTATAATCCCAGCAGTTTGGGAGGCCGAGGCGAGCGGATCACCCGAGGTTGGGAGTTCGTAGACTAGCCTGACCAACAAGAATAAACTCCGTCTCTACTAAAAACACAAAATTAGCCGGGCGTGGTGGCGCATGCTTGTGATCTCAGTTTCTCGGAAGGCTGAGGCAGGAGAATCGCTTGAACACGGTAGGCGGAGGTTGCGGTGGGCCAAGATCGCGTCATTGCACTCTAGCCTGGGCAACAAGAGCGACATTCCGTCTCAAAAAAAAAAAATGAAGAGAGAAAAAAATAGTTTTTTTGTTTTGTTTATTTTATTTTATTTTTTTTGGGGGGGGGGG
>NW_016820844.1:280432-284267 GCF_001698545.2 Rhinopithecus bieti | reverse complement strand
AAAAAAAAAAAAATGAAGAGAGAAAAAAATAGTTTTTTTGTTTTGTTTATTTTATTTTATTTTTTTTGGGGGGGGGGGGGACGGAGTCTCCCTCTGTCTCCCAGACTAGAGTGCAGTGGCCCAATCTCGGCTCACTGCAAGCTCCGCCTCCTGGGTTCACGCCATTCTCCTGCCTCAGCCTCCCGAGTAGCTGAGACTACAGGCGCCCGCCACCACGCCCGGCTAATTTTTTATAAGTTTAGTAGAGACGGGGTTTCACCGTGTTAGCCAGGGTGGTCTCGATCTCCTGACCTCGTGATCCGCCCGCCTCGGCCTCCCAAAGTGCTGGGATTACAGGAGTGAGCCACTGTGCCTGGCCTTTTCTTTCTTTTTTTACATATATGTATCTTGTTAAGAGGGAAGTGAACTTCGCGTCACGGCCGGTTAACTTAATTGGTTCGAGCGTTGTGCTAATAATGCCAAGGTTGCGGGTTGGATCCCCGAACGGGCCACAGTGGGTGTTAGCTTTTCATCATTTATATCGATCATCTGTGAACGCTGTGAATGCAACCAATATGTCTGAATACAAACTACAGATCGTCACTGCTGAACCCAAGCACAGTCATCAAGATAATTTCACCTGCCAGAGTGGGTATTGAGTAACACTTAATACCTTAATTTGAAGAAACGATATTGCTTAGTTGTTGTCGTATATATACATATATATATTTTTTGTTTGTTTGTTTGGTTGGTTTTGAGACGGAGTCTCTCTCATTGCCCAGGCTGCAGTGCAATCGCACAACTCGGCTCACGGCAAGCAACTTCCACCTCCTGAGTTCAAGCGATTCTCCAGCCTCAGCCTCCCGATTTATTTTCCATAATCTTGATTCTTGAATATTAGCTTAGCTTGTTATGTAATTCTTGGTTCACACTTTATTTCTATTTTTAATACTGATCTAATTTTTTATATTACTGTTCAGAAGTCTGATACTAGGCTTCTATTTATAGAAACTTTCCTTGGATAATCGTTTCAATTATTACATCTACTCTATTGACTTTTTTCTTTCTTTCAGATAATCCAATTAAAGTATTAAATTTTCTGAGGCCTTACCTTAACATACGCTGAAAAGCCTTCCTTGCTCCTTTGTCTCCATATTTGGTCCCCTAAATTTCTTATTTGCATAGTAGCCATTGAGACTTTAGCTTGAAATGGAAAATATAATTTTTCTTCTTCAAACTTTCCCAACTCTCCACAGCACATCACACTAAAGTGTTAAGTGAAAGATATTCCTCTTTCTTCCTGCTCTAACCCTTATTTTCTCATTTTGTCTTATTTGCTCCTACTCCCTGCCTCAAATTTAGAATTCCTTGGAGTCTCCCCAAACACTGACTTATTTGTCCATGCTGCCTCTAATGACAGATTCCCCTATCCCCTCCGTCTCTCATCAGCCAATTTCTTACTTTTCATCTATTAAGTCTTGGATCAGTTATCACTTCTTCTGAAAGTTTTTCCTCACTATTTGGAGTGACAGAGTTTTCCCTTCTCTATGTTTCTGTGATAGTGCATGAGTATTTATCTCTGAGGTTTCATTTGTCAATTTAAAATATAACTACCCTGTTTTGGGTAATTTTATTATGAAAATCAGTGCTTGAGCCCTTTGTTACCTCGGGCATGTCAATTTTTTCAGTTTATCTGTTACCTCTAGAGCCTAGCTCAGGATGGGGCATATTGTAGGCTACTCATTAATTTCTTTGAAATAAATGTCTAATCAAATTGTTGAAAATAATAAACTCATGCCATTTATGTTTCAAATTTAATGTCAGAAAAAAATCATAAGACTCAAGATCTTGCTAACTGGGAAATTCTGTCTTTCTTCTCTGTTTCCTGAAACATTGTGATCAATCCAAGTTTTAGTTGCCAAGAGCAGGAGTTTTCCACTTTGCTATTTGTCAGAGATTCATAAGCAGCACTGTCCTGTCATGTCAACAGATTTGGAGGAAGAGCACCATCTCACTGTTGAGCACCTTCCAGATACCTGGGAAATGCTGGAAAAGGAAAAAAGACAGTGACAAATGTCAGTTGAAATAGGAAAATAAATAAAGAATAGACAAATGTTGTACATCATCTGTCCGTTAAACAGATTGATGTTATCACTGAGCATATGCTTTCCAGAGCAGTATGAGTGACACAAACAATAGAATGACTGATGACTCCTAGACACACTCACCACACTTGAATTCCCAGTCACATGAATTCCCAGATACCATCTCTTTTTTCTTCACCTTCTGACAGTCAACTGGGCACAGCCCACCCCTCCCCCATCACATTCCCTGCTCAGCAGTGTCCTCCAGACAAGCATTGACCTTGCAGAAGCTTGAGTGGTCTCCAGATCTTAGTGTGTTGGATCCTCCTGGCTCCTCATGGTAAAGAAGAGAGTTGGAAATCAAAGCCATAGGAAAACGTTGAAGAGTTCCTTGAAATCAAATCCCTGTATTTATTCTGCCTAGCTTTGGGGGAGAAATTTAGACTCTAGGTATGAGCTGTATTTGGTTATGAATCATGGAGTTTCTATAGCATTAATTTTAACAAATAGAAAGTATGAAGGAAAGGGCCGGGTGCAGCGGCTCACGCCTGTAATCCTAGCACTTTGGGAGGCCGAGGCCAGCGGATCACGAGGTCAGGAGTTTGAGACCAGCCTGGCCAACATGGTGAAACCTTGTCTCTACTAAAAATACAAAAATTAGCCAGGCATGGTGGCACACGCCTGTAATCCCAGTACTCAGGAGGCTGAGGCATGAGAATTGCTTGAACCTAGGAGGTGGATGTTGCAGTGAGCTGAGATCGTGCCACTGCATTACAGCTAAGGAGAGAGTGAGACTCCATCTTGGGGGTGGGGAGAAGAAAAAGAAAAAAAAGAAAGAAAGCATGAAGGAAAGAAACACATGTGGGTAAAAATATAAAGAAAAAACGTGGCTGGGCACAGTGGCTCATGCCTGTAATCCCAACACTTTGTGAGGCCAAGATGGGTGGATCATCTGAGGTCAGGTATTCCAGACCAGCTGTACCAACATGGTGAAACCCTGTCTCTACTAAAAATACAAAATTAACCAGGCGTGTCAACATCTGCCTGTAATCCCAGCTACTTGGGAGACTGAGGCAGGAGATTTGCTTGAATCAGGAGAGAGAGGTTGCAGTGAGCTGAGCTCGCCGCAGCACTGCACTTCAGCCTGGGCAACAAGAGCGAAACTCTAGCTTAAAAAGAAAGAAAGAAAGAAAGAAAGAAAGAAAGAAAGAAAGAAAGAAAGAAAGAAAGAAAGAGAAAAAAGAGAAACATTAAAAGTTAATAGGTTTCAGTATATCCAAAGAATCAGCGTCTCATTCTGCTGTGAAAGGCCTGATTGTAGCAGGGAGTTTCTGTAATGTAGTAATTAGCATGTCCGCCTAGCCCGTGAAAGGATTCTGGTCTTTAAATCCAGTGGAAACAACAGCTTTTCCAAAAAATTTGTCTTACGAATACCTTCTTCCAGTCTGAGGCTGGCGTTCTCTCTCTCAATAGCCTTTTGATGAAAATAACGTTTAGTTTGGATGAAGTCCATAGTTTCAATCTTTTAAAAAATGCTTACTTTTGTCAAATCTACAAAACATTTGGCTATCACAAAGGCAAGAAGGATTTTTCTAAATTTTCTTTAATAGGCTTTGTTTTCATTTGCACTTTAAGGTGTATGGTTGAACAATTTGAACAGGAGCTTCACAAAGACAGCCAAATGGCTACAGAACAATTTGCAATTAGTCAAAAAGAAGAAGAAGAAGAAGAAGAAGAAGAAGAAGAAGAAGAAGAAGAAGAAGAAGAAGAAG
>NW_016820844.1:266005-280152 GCF_001698545.2 Rhinopithecus bieti | reverse complement strand
CAATTTGCAATTAGTCAAAAAGAAGAAGAAGAAGAAGAAGAAGAAGAAGAAGAAGAAGAAGAAGAAGAAGAAGAAGAAGAAGAGGAAGAGGAAGAAGAAGAAGAAGAAGAAGAAGAAGAAGAAGAAGAAGAAGAAGAAGAAGAAGAAGAAGAAGAAGAAGAAGAAGAGGTTCTAAACAAGTAGACAAACGAAAAACGAGAGACGACGCTACCAGGTGTCATCCATCTCTGGTAAACATTTATTGTTGTTTTTTCCTTTACAGAATTATTTTCAGAAACCTTCCGCAGGAGATTTCTGCGTGGAGGGGGTGGGGTGGAAAGTAGTAGGGGATAGAGAAGATTACTAAGAAAAGTTTCCTGTCTGGAACTGCGGCAGATCTCTTTGGATAGAGATGACTACTTAACCTCACTCTGCTTTCCTTCGCCGCGGTTGCCGCCGCGACCCTGTTCTTACCACCAGCAATTCCTCCAGGGACTTGGTCAGCAGCCCAGCTTGATCTGCGTCTCTGTGCTAAGGTGTTTCCGCAACAGGGTCAACTCCGAGCCTCACCTTTCTAGGAATCCCGGGCGCCGCGCAGGGGTCTGGAGTCCAGGCGGAGGCTTCCCTGGGTGCGGCGGCCACTCTCTGCCAGAGGTTGTGAGTTATCCAACTGTCACTAGAGTCACCGCTCCAGCGAGTTTAATTTAGGCACGGAATAGTCCTGCCTGAGTTGAGGTTGGCTTAGGATGAGTTTACTTGAGTGTGTGATTTAGAAATAGGTCTATGGGACAGACAGATACGAAATCCGGCATTGGGGCCCTCGCAGGCAGGGTATCTAGACTGGCAGCAGCTGGTGCAGGATATTGCCAAGGACTCGACATCCAGCTCAGCTCAAGGTGGGGATGAAGACGTCCTGGTTGCAAGGAGGGAGCCCTACTCCCCCCGGAATCAGAACTGTGCATAGCGGGCTCTGGATTTGCCAGGATGTTTGAGGGAATTTGAAATGAGAAAGGAGAGGAGGAAATGGTTTAATAGTGTATTGACTTACTGGAGTGTATTTTAGTCACAGATTTTGGTTTTAAAAAATGAGAAATACGGAGTGCAGGATTTCTGCTTGATTGAGTACAAGACTAGAAAATAAGTGCTACCACCTCCCTAGTCCAGCTACACTTCAATGTCTTAAATCCTAGTGCATCTGCAGAGCCCAGCACAGGATGGGATAGGGGAGTGGGGGCGGAGAGAACACAGAACTGGAATTCTACGTAGGGGAGTCAAATTTGCTGGGCTCTCAACTGAAACCATCGCCTTTGTTCTTAGTTGGCTAAGGGTATACACATGATCTGAATTCCTCTGAGTATTCCCAAATTATTTGGGGGAAATTTTAGCTGGTTTTAACTTAGAGATTAGGTCACACTAGATCTCACATCCTGTGTACTTTGAGAGAACGAAAGGATAAAGGGCAGAAACTGGCATTTTAAAAGAGCCGATTATCACATTTTATAGCTATTTAATAATGTAATCCTTAATATTATGACCTGAAATCCTCTCCACGGCTGACTCTCATATGTTCAGCTTTATTTCATACCCCACTGCCCCTTTCTCTCCAACCACACTGTCCTACTTGCAAATCAATCCCTCTTATTTACCATGGGTTTGGGTACATATTATTTCTTTTACCTTTAACATTCTTTTAAACCTAGTTAACATCTCCCCAACCTTCAAACTTGAGCAGAATCATTATTTTCTCAGAGAAATTTTCCCCTAAACTTTCTAAATTAATCTTCATATATTAAATGAGAGCACTATATGTCTCTCTTTTCTTGGAAATGATGCATTAATTTAGATGATAACTTGATTACTGTCTGTCTCTCACAAGAATATAATTTCCAAGAAGACAGGTGCAGTGCCTGGTTTCGTTTACTAATAAAACCCTACTGTCCATTGCAATGCCCATATACGCAATGGGCACACAATAAATATGATTTGAATAATATGTGAATCCATACCATTCTGCAAAGTAAATGTTAATCTTATTTTGAGACAAGGAACTGAGGTTAATAGTTAATTGTCCAAATTGTAGAATTAGTAAAAGAGTTATTTCCTATTTTTCTCGGATTTGGGACTCAATTGCAGAAACTGTATAATCAGTAGGGAAAGAGGAGTTGAATTCTTCCCTTTAAAAAAGATGGATAATAACAATGGCCTTCATGGTCAGCATCTTTAAGGAAAAATGCAGACTGGTGTATTTGAACAGGATTTTCACAATCACCCCAGTGAGACACTCATTAACTACACAAATTGAATGCTGTATAGAGAGGTATTTCATAGACAATAGAACCTTTCCACTTTCCTGATAATCCTCTGCCCTTACCAAATTCTGTAAGCATGCTTACTCTCGTGATATATTTAGAACAATATGAAGATCTCCAGACAGGAAACGCAGACATCTGGTCATCAAGATAGGAGACACATTCACTTTGAGCCTCAACTTAAGTTCACAATATTCTGGCCACCACAACCCTTCCTTTTACACTATGTAGAATCTTGTTTACTACATTACATCTCTTTACATTTTTTTCCATAAACATCAACAACAACGAAATCACACTCTTCTGAATTCCTGCCTCTGCCCCGTCAAAAGAAAAAAAAAAAGAAAAAGAAAAAGAAAATCAACGTTTACAGTAACGAGCCTCGCATCTCAGGGGAAATTTTCTTAAATTCTCCAGTCACGTCTGAAAAAAAAAAGTTTTAATGAAAGACTTTGTAGTAAAGTATAGTAACCTTGATAATTTACTGAAAGGAAAGGCCAATCAACTCGATGTTACCAAAGCTGAAAGAGAAAAATTTATTTCTCCCTTAACGAAGGAAGTCGACAACGCACATGGGTTTCCGTAGTGTAGTGGTTATCACGTTCGCCTTACACGCGAAAGGTTCTCGGGTCGTAAACCTGAGCGAAAGCAACCTGTAACTTTTCGGGGTGTTTCTGTTTTTCAAGATTCCCTTAGCTTACCTTGTCAGTGGACGTCTTTACAAAGGCACCATTGCACTATCTCTCCAACACTCTCAGCTTTCAAAAAGCTTTAATACTGTTCTATTAGGTATTTCTCTCTGCATGTTGTCAGCAGTGTTCTGAATAGGAGGAGGTTCCTGCCTTTAAAGGGGCGAGATTGGGGTGAAGGGGTCTCTGCTCTCTTCCTAATGCGAACTACTGCCTGCTGGCTTTATTCGAAGACAGGCTCTTGGGGATTTCCATAAGTATGAGTCGCTGCTTCTAGACCAAAAGTCCCTGACCACTTGAGTGAACATTACCAGTCTCCAGCAATTCATTTATTGTCAGACAATATTTTCAAACATCGCATGACTTTTAGGGAAGAAAAGAAGAGAGAATGGGGAGGGAATACGTATAAGACAAGATTCTGCAGGGAGAGCTCAATTAGGGCAGAGGCTACTGCGTCGCGTGTTTCTCCACGATCCTTTCCCTTGATGGTCCCATCTCCCGATCGCCACAAGGACCTCAGGGATTAGGTTCGCAGGAGCTTTGTTTAAGGGCCTTTTGGCTCGGAGCGTTTCCACTGCGAGGTCAATGCGTAGTAGCACTTTTGTGGGAAGATAGCGTTGCATGGAACATTGGGCGGGACCCGCCTCTCCAGGTCCAGGCTGGGCTCTGGTTGCTCACTCGCTGCTGGGAACCTGGCTCCCACCGGGGCATGGCAAAGTTCCACTTAAGGACGCTCCAGGTGGATATGGGGTAAAGTTAGCGTGTTTCCCTACATGTACATACGCTGGGGTCCTCGAAAGGAACCTAGACGGGGAGATGTGTGGACACAAAGCGTGAAGATCTTTGTGTCACAAGTTAAGTTAACCAGAGTGCGTCCACCACAGAAGAACTAAACAACTAACTAACTGGAATGATTCTACCAGCTTTTGTCAGCTAGCCTAAATAATTAGCCACTACAGTGCTGGCAGATTGATTACATGAATTGAATAGCCTAATGTCAGCGATGGAAGCTAAGCATGGGCCCAGTAACAATGCGCTTGTCTGTTACAGGAACTTAAAAAGATCTTTTCAAAATGCAAATCTGTTCATGAGACTTCTCTGCCTAAAATCCTTCCATGGATTCCCATTGTTGGTAGGGCCAATTCAAAAATCCTTAACTTGGCCCATACAGAGTAATCATAGTTCTTAGTTTAGACTCAATATAGATCAATTAATGCCTGTTAATTTTAGTGCCCCATCCTCTTCACTATCAAGTAAAGTATCCTGATTTATTTATAATAATCTACTAGAGGGTCCTGCAGCATGCACATGTTCTCTCCTCCTCAGTTGTCATCTACTACTGCTTGCACATCACTCTGCAGCTCAGTCTTAATCACCAGACACACTGACACTGTCTTAGTTCCTCTCCCATCAGGTGTTTTTGCCATGTTGTTCTCTCTGAGGTGCACAAAGGAAGGCCTCTGCTGGTCCTTCTCCTTGCTCTCCATTCAGACCCTTCCTTCTCCCACCTGATTCTATCACATTCCCAAAGTCTTGCCTAACTGAGAGAAGGTGATATTCCAGAAACAAACATTCCTCAGTATGAATTTCTCTACATTTTCACTGACTGTAATTCAGGAAGAAAGAGGGGTAGAAATGTGCCCAGCGTCCTATTTGTGCTCAATATAGTTAAAACAAACAAACAAGGAAAAAGAATATTGGGATCAATCCTCTAAAACACAGGGGGACAATGGCTGTCAAAATTGCCAATATACGTATTCTTTGATGCAGCTTTTCCACATGAATGCGTGGTATCATGGCAAATATCAGAGATGGTGTATGTTCGTAGACATAAAGAGTTTGCAATAGCAGGATGGAAAACTAAACTAACTGGTCATTAAACTATGATATATACTAACATAATTGAATACTAACTTTTTTTTTTTTTTTTTTTTTTTTGAGATGAAGTCTCACTCTGTCGCCCAGGCTGGAGTGCAGTGGCACAATCTCCACTCACTGCAACCTCCGCCTCCCAAGTTCAAGTGATTCTCCTGTCTCAGCCTCTGAGTAGCTGAGATTACAGGCGTGTGCCACCATGCCTGGATAATTTTTGTATTTTTAGTAGAGATGAGGTTTCACCATGTTGGCCAGGCTGGTCTCCAACTCCTGACCCAGATGATCTGCCCACCTTGGCCTCCCAAAGTGTGGTGCAGGCGTGGGCCACTGCTCCTGCCCAACTACTACACATATATTTTTTTAATTATTATACTTTAAATTCTGGGGTACATATGCAGAACGTGCAAGTTTGTTACATAGGTATACACGTGTATAGTATATATAATACTATACATATTTTTAAAAGAATGGAGAACACTTGTCTATTCTGATATGGAAAGGTTGCAAAAATACATTGTAAGTAAAATTTAAAAGGCAAGGGATTTAAAAAGTGTATAAAATGCTACTATTCGTGAAGAGAAAAAAGAAAACACTTGAGTAACTTTGTCTATGTATTCAAAATCTCTGGAACGATAAACAAGATATTAAAAACAATGGTAATGCTTTTGGGAAACAATGGCTGAGTAGACAATGATTCGGTTTAACGGCCCCTAGAATGGTGACTAGAACCACATTTCCAGCATTTTCCAATACCAAGGTCTTCGAAGCGACCTTTGATTTGAGTTCACTTTCGGAATCTAAGGGAACACATAGGAAGACTCCCAAATTGAGGATCTGGACACAAGAAACCTGGGACGATCTCGATTGTGGGACCATCGAGAATCAGACTTGTTCGGAAAATCCTTCAGGTACCAATTTGTATGTTGTTTTAGTGAGCGGCTTTTACGAAGCAAAGACTCGTTAATATTTCACCGAATCTGATTCATTGTCTGCATGTATTGACTAGACATTCAGAAGGCAGCAAATATTTCCATAAATTCTTGGGCCATTAGCCACAGTTTGAAATGTTTAAGCGTCCTCTTTCAAGTCTACGAATACAGCTATTTTGTTCTGTTTTTGCATTAAGAGGAAATTTCTCTTTCTTTCTATTAAGACTCTAAAGCAACTAAGAAATTGTTCCTCCCTGTAAGACAAACAGGAATTACGTTAAAGAATTTAATACTTTAGCAGAGCAGGGGCAGGGATGTAGGTGAGAAGAATAACAAAGCCGAGCTTCCAGGAGAGGCCGGTTAGCTCAGTTGGTTAGAGCGTGGTGCTAATAACGCCAAGGTCGCGGGTTCGATCCCCGTACGGGCCACTCGCTTCCTTTTCCCCTCCGAGAAATTTGGTTTTCATGCTCTAAGATGATTCAAATTCACCGTCCCCATTTCTTAATGAACCTAGAACCTAAGTTTGTTTCCTAATCATCTGAAATGCTACATCTCCCCAGGTAATGTTCTTCTTTTTTTTGTTTTAAATGTTCTTTCTGTTTCCTCCAGGAATAACGATTGGGGACAGAAAGTTGTTCAGAGCAGAGACCTCCAAGATTGGGAGCCTGCTTAATGAGAGTGGGGGTGGGGGGCGCGGAAAGAGTTCAAGGAGTGGAAAGATAACTGGCATTTTTTTAAAAAAATAAAGCTTATTTGATTTCACATTTTCCTTCCAAATTAGTCCTGAAACCTACCTTCTTTCTCAAATTGTCGAGACACAAGATAAAGAATAAATTCTTAGAATGTTGTGGATGTGTGTCTCTGAAAACCCTTTCGAATTTAACCGAGAGACAAAATTGCCCTGTGAGGAAGCTATCACTTTAAACAAGGAACCACAGACTTTCTTTGTTTTATTTTGTTCACAGAAACCGATTTTGTGTGTGTGTGTGTGTGTGTGTGTGTGTGTGTGTGTGTGTGTGTGTTTTCACATGGGCTCCTGTGTGTGTCACAAAGGGATATGCGAAGGAGAAGCAGGGAGTTTTCTTTGTGTCCGTTTGGAAGTCTACCCTGTACATATTTCTCATTGGTGAAGGGCAGTGGAAGGACCGGGGAGCTGTGCATTGTCCTGGGAGACTCCAGAGGGACCTTTGTCTACTCTTCCCCTTCTTTCCCTGAGTTGCTATCCTAGGGTTGCTGGGATCTTCCTCTAACCCTGTAGTTCAAGTGCATTTATTTCAGTTTTCTGTAAACAGCAACGTGGCTCACCTGTGACTTCGGTAAAATCTTTCCATAACGTGTCCTCAAAACCGCTACATGTCACCCTGGTAAAAATGATTTTTGAGAAAATAATTAGATCTATAACGAAAAGGTGTAAAGCATCTCAGGTATCTGACTCATATTTCTCACCTGTAAAATAGAAACTATGGATCCCATCTCACAGCGTGGTTGTGAGTCTCACAGGTGAGGTAACAATAGAAAACACTTGTCACAAAACCTGGCACACGGTAACCTGGTATACTGTGTGCCTGGCACCTGGCACACAGTCTTGTTTAACAATCTCACTTGATGAAATAGAGAGGCCTGAGGCCCGGGGCGCCAAGCTCCTAAACCACTTGAAAGGAAATACAGGGATGAGAGTACTCCGGACATTTGGAAGTCAACGTTTTCCATTACGACTCTGGTGTAAAAGTGTTGAATGTAGGCATGTGGCAGGTAAGAGTCTTCTTGACTTAATCCTCCAAGAGGAAAAGCAGAATGTACCCATCACCCAAACTACGGGGCAGAGGGAAGGAACCTAAGGTGGCGAAATAGGTCACCTATGACTTTAGGAAAGACGCGTGTAGGTGTAGGTTCCATGGTGTAATGGTTAGCACTCTGGACTCTGAATCCAGTAATCCGAGTTCAAGTCTCGGTGGAACCTTAGTTTTCGTCCCCTGCTAAAACTGAGGCTGGTGAGAAGAGGAAAGGAAATTTGGTGATAGTCACGGACAGAGAAAAGTTGGGATGGAAACTGAGGAAAGGATTTACCCACGTAATGGGTCTGGAAGAGCTGACTGTCGCCGAAGCCGAGAGAAATGTCCTCAGACAAGACCACAAGGGGATACAAGCTCAACTTCTGAGGGCTGGGCCGATAGAACAGGTGACGGGAAGATACAACTGTCGACAGTCAATAGTCAATATAATTGCTGCTTCGAGTTTGCACAAGCAAGTTTTGCTTGGACAGAGAAGAGGAGGAAATGAGCTGAAAAGACTCCCTGTCCCAGCATAACAGAGTTTACTCTACGCCCCCTCCCCGCCCACTCTCCCCAACCCCCAGAGTCCCTCAAGCGTTTCCTAGTGAGGGTTCCCTGAGCGCATTGCTGGGCGCGCAGCAACTCGGCTTTCTTGGCATTTCCACGTCTGGGCATGGACCAGCTCCTGAAGAAGGGATTTCAGAGGTCGGACCCTCTTAGACAGATTGGAGAAGTTCAATCACCCGGAAATTGCTGGGGCGGTTTGGTTTTGGAGAGAGGCGGGGACGAAAGAAGAAAGCGGTGAGCGAGGAGAGAAGGCAGGGAATGTGATCAGGAAAAGTTCTTGCGCTAAGGAATGTCAGAGAAGCCAGCGCCCGGTGCAGCAGAGAAGCTTAGCGACAGGGTTACTGCACCGGAGACCACGAGATCCTAGAGGCTACAAAGAAACATTTCCCCAGATGTGTCTCCCCTACCGCGCACTAACTCCCTATGGGATGTGAATGCTCCCTACTTCCATCTTTCCCTGCGAATCATTCTCGCCTTTTAGCTAACATCTTACTGTGACAGAACAATTGGAAATGCTGGTGTCTCCAAAGTCTTCTGTAAACAAGACACAGAGTTGCGCGTCTCAATTGAGTATTTTACATGATTTCATGAAGGAGCTGACAAATTCCTCATTTACTTCCAACTAATAACATTCCATTTTTAACAAATCGGAACGTACATATTGGGCCGTGGAAAGTTAGTGTTTTCAATTTTTTTTACAATTATTGAGACTAGTAGGAAAATTCTTTGACTTTTATCAAATATGAATATCCGTAAAGTTATATATTTTGCGTGGTCCCAAATCTCCTGCTCGCCATCACTTTTATTTACTGCTACCATTTATTTATTAAACTTAGATAAACGTGATGGGAATGTGTTGAAGGTTCCACTTTAAATAATGCACCTTAAATAATCATAAAAACTCCTTTTGGAAGCCTCGGACTTACTCAAAACGACAATCTACTGATCTTTTTGTTGTTAATTCCACCGAACCTTTCTTATTCCAGCTATAAGAAGTATTTATCCGCGGACACATGAACTGATGGAGAAAAAACATGTTAACAGCCATTTCACTAAAAGATGCATTTCCAATGCAACTCTACTTTTCATATATACTAAATTACTTACCAAAATTGTTGATTTGTGTTTGTTATTGTGTGCCACCATTGAATATAAAGGTAATTCAAACCAGAAGAAAAACGGTGAAACTCTCGGGGATTATTAACGGAAATAAAAAAAATTAGAGGTTTCAATTTATATTAAGTATTTTCCGTTGCTGTGCTTTATGACAGGGTCTTTAAGCATAAAAATACGTAATATTGGGATAAAATTCTGTGGCAGAAACAGAACAGAAATACATTTGCAACAGAAAAGAGTGCCCCCCCCCCGTCCTCCCCTTCCACCCCCAATTTTCAGCTGCTTAGCCTTCAGTAAGAAGGGCTGTAAGGCCTAACTTGAGATCTGAGAAATGAGTAATGAACTAAGGCAGATGAAGTGAGGGCAGAGAGAAGAGTTAAGAGTGCTGCGGGTAGAAAATGAGAAGGAGAGCATGGAGCTTGGGGAGAAAAAAAATTCACTGTAGTTGGAAAGTGAGAATGGATACGGAGGAACGATAACACTCAAGACTGGACACACGGGCGTTGGGCAGGATCATTAAACTGTAAAAGGTTCTCCATACGAAGGTGGAAAGAACTTGTTTTGTGTAAGAATTCTTTAAAGAGACCACAATTTGAAGGACATTACAATCCATATCAACACATCACCAAAATCAAGCTGCAAAGCTTTGTCAAAAGCAAGCCTTAAAGGATTATCCCAAAAACGTATTGCAGCCCCAGGGACGAGGTGGCCGAGTGGTTAAGGCGATGGACTGCTAATCCATTGTGCTTTGCACGCGTGGGTTCGAATCCCACCTTCGTCGACCTTTTTGTCTAAGAGGGTAACCAGGTTTCTGTCTCAGGTCTGAGTTGTTCTCAGAAACGTTATATAGATTATCTACAGCTTTCCTCCTTTTGCTTCCTCTTATTTCTCTCGACCATCTATCAGTTTTATTTCCTCCTGAGGTTCCACAGAATTCCTGCGGATCTGAGTGGAATTACTCTCCATTCTTAGATTACAGTTTACTACATCCAGCACGTGGGCTGCGGGCATTGCCTGCACCTGAAGGGCTCTTAGCCAAGATGTCCGCATGGTGCAACCGATCCCTTGCTCCACTCACATAGTGCTTCATGTTACAAAGTCAAAGAACCAAAGGCATTGTTCAGACCCTGACTACTCTCTCCTCCGAACAATTAACCGAAGTGTTTGTGTGTCACCTTCCTCTCTATTTACATATAAACGAGTAATCTGTACCTTTGCTTATTGTCAAAGTAAAGTGCTTTGGAATCTCCAGTCTTGGATTTGCTTCAAAATACTAGTTGATGTTGGGGAGCAATAGAGAAAACATTGACAAAATTTGTTAATTGTTTAAGCTGGTTGATGGGAAGTTGAATGTTCGTTATACTAATCTTTTCACTTCCTCAAATTTTTATTAAAATGTTTTTTATTTTTTATTTATTTTTTATTTTTTGGACAGAGTCTTTACTCTGTCGACCAGGCTGGAGTGCAGCGGCACTATCTCAGCTGACTGCAACCTCCGCCTCCCGGGTTCAAGCGATTCTTCTGCCCCAGCCTTCCGAGTAGCTGGGACTACGGGCGCCCGCCACCACGCCCAGCTAATTTTTGCATTTTTAGTAGAGATGAGGGTCTCACCTTGTTGGCCAGACTGGTCTCGAACTCCTGACCTCAGGTGATCCACCCGCCTCAGCCTCCCACAGTGCTGGGATTACAGGGTGAACCATTGTGCTCGAGCTTTTAAAATTTTTTATCTGGAAATAATTTTAAACTTAAGGAAAAAAATTAAGAATAAGAATAGTATAAAGACCACCCATATACCTTTTATCAGGATTCACCTATTAACGTTAATTCTCTATCTCTCCGTATATGTTTATATCTGTGTATGTTTGTGTGTATGTGTCCCAGAACATTTAAGAGTAAATTATGTATATTATATATATATGTTCCTTTGCCTTTAAATATTTCAGTGAGTATTTCCTAAAGGAGTAATTTCTTGTGCTATAGCCATAATATAGTTATCAATTCAGTATATTTAACATTGATATAAGTTTTTAGGAATTTTCTAACCTGTATTCCATTTTTTTCAATTGACCAGTAATATCCTTTATAGTATTTACCCCCTCCCATTCAGGAATCAGTCTAGAATTGGGTGTTTTCCGTACCCCTTTAGTCTCCTTTAACCTGAAACATTTTCACAACCTTTCTTTGTATTTTATGACATTGACTTTTTGAAGAACATGGTAACTGCTCACATTTTTAAAACAGAGAACATTTCTTATTTGGGCTTTGTGTGATTTTCTCCCCTTATAATTGGGTTCACATTATGCATCCCAGAGAATAGAATGTATGTGACATGTCGTTCTCAGGACTATTAAATCTGGAGACATGCAATGTTCATTGCCCCTCATTACTGAGGTTAATTCCAATCACATAGTCACGTTGATATATATGTATAGTTTCCTCCTTGCAACTAATAAGCAATCTGCGGGAGATGCTTAAAGATCATACAAATAACTTACTCCCCATCAAAATTTTCCTCTAGAGTTAGCGTCTATTGATAATTCCTACCTGGACCATATTTACTATGATGGTTGCAAAATGATGTTCTTTTTTTCAACTCCAGAATTTTCTTCACATTTACCAGTTTTTACTTTGGCATTCTATTGTAATCAAGAATCCCCCTTGGCCGGGCGCTGTGGCTCACGCCTCTAATCTCAACACTTTGGGAGGTTGAGGAGGGTGGATCTCAAGGTCAGGAGCTCAAGACCAGCTTGGCCAATATGGCGAAACCCCATCTCTACTTAAAAAAAAAAAAAAAAAAAAAAAAAATTAGCCGGGTATGGTGTCGGGCGCCTGTTGTCCCAGCTACTTGGGAGGCTGATGTAGGAGAATCGCTTGAACCCGGGAGGCGGAGGTTGCAGTGAGCCTAGATTGCGCCACTGCACTCCAGCCTGGGCAACAGAGTGAGACTCTGTCTCAAAAAATAAAAAAAGAGTCCCCCTTTAACATCTAATTGTGTATTTATTATCAGTATGGGCTCATAAAATCTTATTTTTCAGTGGTTTACAATTCCATTATTGCCTTGTTAATAACTTTAGTAGTCCATATAACCCAGATTTTGTCAGAGGCAGATCCTTCAAGCTGAGTACTCTGTCCTTGTGACATTCCTCCACCATATTTCTTAAAACTTTCTTAATTTCTGGCATGACAAATTGTTCTAGGCTCTACTACATTTACCCTGTCCCCGTCCTGAAGTCTCCTATTTCTTAGAGGTGATCTTTTAGTGAGGAATGTATTAGAGACCAATATCCAGGGTCTAGGTGTACTTACTGTTTCTAAGACACCTTTGCTTCTAGAACCTTTTATCAACAATATCTAGGAAATACATGTGTATACTCACATATACAAAATATGCAAATAGACACACACATATGTACATGTGCACATATACATGCGTGTGCACATACATATGAATATTTTAATAATTATGAGTACCCAACGATATTTACTTTTTTTTTTCACCAGTTGTCAAATGATCCTTTATTGAAATACTTTCCTTTGTGCTTAACTGGCTGGGCATTTCACAGCACCACTGTTGATGTCATCTATGATGTCATGAGGGTGGCTGCCATCAACATTACAGCCCACAGACTGCGCAGTCCCCAGGATCTCTTTAATGGTTCCAGAGAGTTCTCTGGCTAAGGATCGGTGCCACATCTGTCGAGCAATGTTGATGATCTCATCAAAAGTGATATTCCCTCTGTGTTTAATGTTATTCTGTTTCTTTCTGTCTCTTGGTGGTTCCTTGAGGGCTTTGATGATCAGGGCAGAAGCAGAAGGCACCACCTCAGTCTGGGCCTGTCTGTTCTGAATGGTCCGTTTCACTGTAATCCTCAGGCCCTTCCAGTCACCCGTTGCCTTGGCAACGTCATCACCAACCTTTTCGGAGACAGACCCAGGGGCTGATCTTGGGGTCAGCGCAGAAGTGGCACCGACTTCACTTCAGGTGCACCTCAGGTATACGACTTTGATCTCGTTGGGGTCGAACTTCGGCGGCATAGTGGAGGCGGCTGGTGTCGGATGAACCTGGATTCCGGACGACAGAAGAAAGTAGCATCTTTGCCCCCTCCGAAAGCCAAGAGGTTGTTTGTTTGTTTGTTTGTTTGAACCAGAGTTTTTCTCTTGTTGCCCAGGCTGGAGTGCAATGGTGTCACCTCGGCTCACCGCAACCTCCACCTTCCGGGTTCAAGCGATTCTCCTGATTCAGCCTCCCGAGTAGCTAAGATTACGGGCGTGTGCCACTACCCCCCAGCTAATTTTGTATTGTTAGTAGAGGTGGGGTTTCTCCATATTGGTCAGGCTGGTCTTGAACTGCCGACCTCAGGTGATCCTCCGGCCTCGTCCTCCCAAAGTGCTGGAATTACCGGCACTGGCGTGAGCCACCGTGTCCGTCCAGATATTTACAATTCTAATGTATCTCCTGAGGGGCTTTTTAAAATATTTTTTTAATTTAAATTTTAATCTTTTGCCTTCCCACCATCTATTTGTATGATCCTCTTCTGCAATTAGAATAGTGGCTGAAATGATTTACTCAAATGAGTAAATCAACACATTTACTCACGTGCCCTATCCTATAATACACCTAAAATTGCTTCAAAATTGCTTTGTCCACATTACAACAGAAAACAAAATCAATTAAAAAGAGTCCAAGATTTGTTTGTAATTCTCGTCCTGCCCCAAGTTAAAAGTAACTTGGTCTGGTTCTTTCTTTTCCTACACAGTGATTTGGTATTCTCTTGAATACCAGCCCAGGCTGGAATGTGGGGCCCTGATCTCAGCTCACTGTAACCTCCACCTCCCGGAGGCTCAAACCACCCTCTCACCTCTCCAGAATAGCTTTTTTTTTTTTTTTTTTTTTTTTTTTTTTTTTTTTTT
>NW_016820844.1:262758-265229 GCF_001698545.2 Rhinopithecus bieti | reverse complement strand
CGAGGCGGGCGGATTACCTGAAGTCGGGAGTTTCAGACCAGCCCGACCAACATGGAGAAACCCCGTCTCTACTAAAAATACAAAATTAGCTGGGCGTGGTGGTACATGCCTGTAATCCCAGCTACTAGGGAGGCTGAGTCAGGAGAATCGCTTGAATCTGGGAGGCGGAGGTTGCGGTGAGCCGAGTTTGTGCCATTGCACATCAGCCTGGGCAACAAGAGCAAAACTCGGTCTCAAAAAAAAAAAAAAAAAAGAAGATGTCTTCATGATTAACATATATTGCTTTGGAGAAGAATTCACAAAGCATTCTCATTAACTTTATCTAAAGTGTACAAATCATGTGTGAATGCGTACAAAGGAGTGACAGTGAGCAGGAGAGTCTAACCCAAGTAAAAATGCAAAACAGCTGGCCCTTCGTAACCATGGGTTCTGCATGCAATGGATTCAACCTACCGCGGATCTAAAATACTTGAAAAAACCCTGCGTCTATACTGAATATGTACAGAAATTTTCTTGTCATTATTCCCTAAACAGTGCGATATAACAACTATTTACATAGCATTTGCATCATGTAAGACAGCGGTCCACAACCTTTTTCGTAGTAGTGACCGATTTAGTAGAAGACAATTTTTCCAGGGACCGGGCCGGTACTGCTCCGCGGCCAGGAGGTTTGGGACCCCTGATATAAGGTGTGATAAATAATCTAGAAGTAGTTTAAAGTATGTCGGAAGGTGTACATAGGTTATATGCAAATACTCGGTCATTCTACATCAAGGGCTTGAGCATTGGTAGATTTTACTATTCGCAGGAGGTCCTGAAACTAACCTTTCACGGATACCAAAGGACGACTGTATAGTTATTGAGCAGAAGTAAAAAATGCTTTTCTTTCTCGTGTACGAAAATTATAAAACCATAACATACCAAAGATAGGTGTGTGTTATATTCACTGGAAGACAGAACGCGAATCCCCTGGAAATTAAAGTGAAATTTGTCATCTCTCTTTTGAAATGACTGATAAGGGAAGGTATTGCAAGAACAGACGAGAAAAGAAAACGATTAACACCTTTATAAAAGTTGGGCGATGGAGTAATAACTAATTTTAAGACGTTAAGTAAGGAGACGTTGAGTATCTGATTTTCTTTATTATATCAAGTTACCCACGATCCTGGGAAATAGTGATCATTAACATAAACACCCTAGCAGAGAATGGTTTAATGATCCATTGACCTCTGGGTTATGGGCCCAGCACGATTCTGCTGCGCCACTCTGCTAGCAGGCCAAAGAGACCTTTTACTTTCCTTTGCTAAGATGATAATCAGTAAGTTTATATTTCCTCATACCAACAAATTCTGGTTTATTTATAAAATGGAATACTATTTAGCTCTAAGAATGAATTTCTGTGACAACACAAGTACTCTTTAAATACACATAAAAGTTTTTATTTATTTGTTATTATTATTATTATTATTATTTTTGAGACATGGCCTCTCTCATCCAGGCTGGAGGGCAGCTAGGCCATCTAGGCTCACTGCAACCTCTCCTCTGCTTCCCAGTTTCAAGTGATCCTCCTGTTTCAGCCTCCCGAGTAGCTGGGGCTACAGGCGCGCTCCACCACACCTGGCTAACTTTTTTTTTTTTTTTTTTTTTTCAGTTTTTGTATTTTTTGTAGAGAGGGGCTTTCTCTATGTTGCCCATGCTGATCTTGAACTCCTGAGCTCAAGCAATCCTCCCGTCTCGGCCTCCAAACGTGCTGGGATTACAGGCATGAGTCACCGCACCCAACTCAAATAAATCTTAAAAAGACATAAATACATCTCAAAACCATAACGTTGTGCAAAAATGCCACACTATGGGATATGCTCTATGATTTCACTTCTATCGAGTTCCGGAACAGGCAAACTAACATCTGGTGATAGAAGTCAGAATACAACTTAGCTTGCAGGATGCATTATTGACTTGATAAGGGAACCCAATGCAATTTGGATATTTTCTCAATCTTGATCTGGATGGTGTAATTTCAAAATTACATGAAATTATACATGTATAAAATTCATTGAGCTCTATGCATACTTTTCTTTTTACATTTTATTGTATGTAAGTATATTTCAATAAAGTACTGAAAAAAGTGAAAGCAGAAATGAAGAAAGGAAAGAAAGAAGGCAAGAAAAAGGAAAGTATGTTCTATATACACTTCAGGGAGCTAAGGCAAAATTGACCAGAGGACAACTTCCTAAATGAAGTTGTAGAGCCATGAAGTGGTCCGTAGGAGCAGAAGGAAATTCCTAGCACTATTTGGAAAAAGTACCTGAGCTGTGCCTCCCACAGATAACACCCTCTCAATGTAAAACACTATTTTGCTGAGGCTTGCTCTCCTCCCAGAAAGGCAGGATTGTTTACAAAAGGCCTTAATGTATGACAGAATGGTGGACCTAAAGGGGGTACTGGCTCTGATAGATTTTGAAAGCCTTCTC
>NW_016820844.1:238549-260256 GCF_001698545.2 Rhinopithecus bieti | reverse complement strand
TAAATAAGAAGAACGTTTCCTTTTAATGTATTAATTCCAAAAGAAAAAAAAAAAAACAGAAATTAAATGGAGCTCCAGAAAACTAAGAAATACTTCTTGTTTAACTGAGGTGCTCATTCATTCAATATTCAGGAAAACGTGTCTGTTTGGACCATGGATCTGGACTTCAGAGGCAAAGAAAGATCTCTCGAGTAGGGACAGGTCTCTTCTGTGGCTGGCTGCAATTACTGCATGAAGACCATATGCTTTTCTATTGTTTTCTTTTTGGCTTCCTTTTATGCACTGTCGTGAGTGGTTGGGCATGTGCAGTACTAACTATGCCAGTCCAGGAGTGGAGCAGAGAGTATATCCTGAGGTCCCTGGAAAATGAGTAAAGAGAGTCAGGCTATTTCTGGGGCAATGGTGGGGAAGTCAGTTAAAACTACTGGTGGGGAAATCAACACATACAGAGCAGCTGCTCACAAACCCACAGATAGATAGACATATAGACACACATACAAAGGTACCAAACAATTTATAGCTATTCTTTAACTAGTCCTTTAATTTTATTAAATTCCAGCATTCTCTCTTTTAGAGAATCCAGTCATATCTTGCATGAAAGTTTCACTTGAAGTAAACACAACAACATTCAAGGGGAGTTATTCTGTTTCCTTATGCTAGGGTACTAGCCAGTAAGAAGACTTGTAATATAATTGCTGAACACAGAGTCTTTGGGGATTGAACCTGGGGTGCCCTCCTTAAGGGAGAAAGCTGTAAGTCTTGCCATATTCTTATGCTGTGTTGATGAAGGATAAGAAGCAACTCTAAAACATTTTAGACCTGCACTATTCATGTACTTGTTATCTACAGTGGCTATTGAGCACATGAAATGTGGCTAGACTTACCCTGGGCAGCATGGTGAAACCCTGTTTCTATAAAAAATTAGTCGTACATGGTGGAGCATGCCTGTAATCCCAGTTACTTGGCAGGCTGAGGTGGGAGCATCACCTGAGCACTGGAGGTCGAGGCTGCAGTGAGCCGAGATCACACCACTGCACTCCAGCCTGGATGACAAAGTGAGACCCTGTCTCTAACAAAAAAAAAAAAAAAAAAAAGGAAAAAAATGTGACTGAACTTGAGATGTGATGTAAATGTAAAATACACAACAGATTTTGTAAACTTTATGTGAAAAAACTCTACTTTTTTTCAAATTAATTGAATGTTAAAATAATATTTTGAGTATATTAAATAATACATATCACCACCCATTTAATGTGGCTTCTAGACTATTTAAAATTATATACCTGGCTCACATTTGTGGCTTGTGTTATATTTTGTTGGACTATGGCTGATGTAGCCAGTCCGCATCTTGTATACCATAAATTTTTATCATGACCTCTTTTCAATGTCCATTGATTAATATATCACTAATTTTACAGTTGTAAACACAGTTTTTGACATTCTTTAGACTAACCAGCATGGTGTCTGCTATTGATCCAGAAAAGAGAGCTGAAGCAATTGGACCATTCCTAGATTATTAACTCTTGACTAAGGAAAATGACTGCCTTCCAGGTGTAGATTGAAAATAACCCATATTTATATCACACTTTCTACACTGAGGAAAGTTAAAGACATCATAGGTGTTGGGTGTCCGGAAAGAGGACCGTGGAATGTACTATCAGCTAAGAGGCATTGTTTCCTCACTGTATTCAAGTGCTAGTCTAAGGGCTTAAGATGCTTAATTTTCCTTTGAGTTATTCTCTATTAATTAGGTAAAAGGCACAGAGTGATTGAGAAACTTTCCTATGTGAGGTGAGCCATGTGTCAGCCTAGATTTGGACTATATTATACTTTTACCACTACCCTTTACTCCAGGAAAGTCCCATAATGAGGGGTGAGGAGCACAGTCTTTGGAGCCAAACTACCTAGCAACAATTTTTTTAATTTTAAAATTATTTGTCATCTACAAATCATAATTGTCTATATTTATGAGGTACAGTGTGTTGTTTTGATGTTTTGATATATGTATACAGTGTGGAATGATTAAATCAAGCTAGTTAATTAAATTAAATCAGGTGCTGAATATGTTCCCTTGCCTATCTTTTATTTTTCATACCCAGATGAGCTGAATTACCTATCATTTTTTATGGTGGGACATTTGAAATTTACTCTCTTATTTTGAAATAGGCAATTCATTTTTGTTGACTATAGTCACCTTGCTGTGCAATATATTTCCAAACTTATTCCTCCTATCTATCTGAAACTTTGTACCCTTTGACCAATAGCTCATTCCCTTCCTCTCCCCCAACCCCAGTAACCACATTCTACTCTTTAGTTCTATGAGTTCAACCATATTAGATTCCACAAGTAAATGAGATCATGTGGTATTTGCTTTCTGTGCTTGTCTTATTTTACTTAGCATGATGTTCTCCAGGTTCATCTTACACATTTGCAAATGACAGAATTTCCTTCTTGTTAAGGCTGACCTGCCCAGGGCTCTGGGCACACAATTTCATTGTGTATCTATACCACATTTTCTTTATCCATTCAGTCATTGATGGACAGACACTTAGGTTGATGCCATATCCTGGCTGTTGTGAATAATGCCGCGATAAACATGGGAGTGCAGGTATCCCTTCAACACATTGACTTCAATTTCCTTGAATATATATCCAGAATTGAGATTGGGGCATCATATGGCAGTTCTATTTTTAGTTTTTTGAGGAACTTTCATGCCATTTACCATAATGGCTGTATTAATTTACATTTCTGCCACCAACGTACAATGTTTTCTCTGCATCCTGGCCAACACCCTCGATGCAATTCATGCCTTTGTCACTTTCTCACTGTGTGTCTTTAGACAAACTACTTGGCTTCCTCATTGTTCTGTCCGCATCTGCAAAATAATGACTGAAACAGTGCCTACTCATAGGATTCTCATTAACTCAATAGTTTGACAGTTTCTCATAAGGTTAAATATACACTTATCATATGACCCAGCAATACCACTCCCAGAAATTTTCCTAGGGAAATGAAAACATGTTCACACAAAAACCTGAACATGAATGTTTATGGTGACTTTACTTATTATCGAGAAAAAATGGAAATAAATGTTCTTCAACAGGTAAATGGATAAATGAACTGTGGTATACTCATACAATTGAATACAATTAAAAATGGATTTTTAATCATCAATAAAAGAAATAAATTATTGATATAAGTAACAACTTGGATAAATCTCAGTGGCATTATGCTGAGTGAAGGAAGCCAGTCTCCAAAGGTTACATACTGTTTGATTCCATTTAAGCGACACTCTCAAAAAGACAATGTATAATGACTGACAGAGAACACGTTAGTGTTTACCAGCAGTAGGGATGGTGGGATGTATGAAAAAATGTTCTTACTGATAGACATTCAACTTGTTTGGAAAGTCTGGATATTATAGATCCTGCTGATGTGCATGCTGCACACCTGACACAGAGAGGAGTGGACAGGAAGGGGAAGGCGAAGTTCTGTTCAAGTCCAATGGGTTTGGTTCCACCTGGCCTCAGTCTGCAATCACCACTAGATGCTTTAGTCCTTCACGTTCTTCAGGGATGTAGATTAGGACACACAGTGTGAACATCCAAAGCTCCAGCTTTAGATCTGAAGTACGTTTACTTTAGAAAATTGGAAGACACTGAGGTTTTTCAAAAACAATACTGAGGTCCAAATCAGGGTGCAAGTGACAGGGAACACAGGCTACTTCTTGTAGGCATGATGCCTTCGGGAATGCCCTTGCTCCCGATTCTTTGAGGTTTTTGATTTTGTGCCAATGGAAAATGAAGAGGCTGATGATCTAAAAGGTCCTCTCCCAACAGAGCCTTGGGCAGGTGGAAAAGGCATCCCAAAGTCAACACTGCTGCCTGCCTTAGCTTGTCCAGGGACTGGGATGCTTTGAGCAATGGGGGCCATAGTCTTTCTTGCAGAAATGCCGGCTCTCCCCAAGGCAAAAGCTGTGCTGTGGCTGGGCAGGCCTTGAGTGTTCTGGCTCCAGCCTTTTCCATACGGGATCATGGTACTGGTGGTCCCACTAGGCAATGCTCCAATGCTGAAAGCTCCGGAGGTGGAGCTCATGTCTGGGCCAGTCATTCTAATCCCAGACTCATCACAGTCCATAGGGGTCACGAATCCCCCAAAAGCGAAAGGTCGTGGGGCTCTGCTGCCAAACACTGAGCCAAAAGCCCCACTTTGATGGGTCTGAATTACAATTCTAAACCCAGTTGTACTAGCGTGACTAATGGAAAAACCTGCTGGAATGCTGCCAATGCCTGGCCAGGTGCTGGCAGGGGTTTGAGAGGTGGAGGCTGAGGGTATCAAACACCCCAAGGCTGACTGTGTGGTACTGATGAAGGCTGACTGAGCTGGAGTTGGCACTGGGGTTGGCAATGCCACTGCTGAGCTCCCAAGAAGAAAAGAGCTACTGACACTTGGAGTAAAGGCTGGCTGGGAAGGTCCTTGTTTCTGTCCATCTGTGGCACCAAATGCAGGCTGGGGATTAGCTCCTTGGGATAGTGGGAAAGGTGGCCTTGAGCTTGATCCCAAGGGACTTGTGATTGCTGGAGTCAGGTTGGAGACGCTGGGGGATGATGCAGGCCAGTTCGTGGATACTAGGGCTGAGGTGGGCAGAGGGCTGCCCATACCCCTGAAATTAGCAGTGCTGCTTCTAGGGGATATCTGGACAGCACTGGAAAGGACCTGGGTAAAGATAGTGACTGTGTGCACAGTAGGAATGGTAGGATGGTGGTGTGGTGGGAAAATGAATCCTGTGGCTGGGGTGAAGTTGGCCCTGAAGGCCTGAGCAGTCCTAAGCAGGAAAGTGTTGCAAGTGGAAGGGACAGAATAAGTGTTGCCTATGGCACCTGTAACATTCACTATACCAAAATCCAAAGGTGGCTTAAAAACAGAGTCTTTAGATGTGCTGGCTAGGGTGGTGGGCATGACCACAGTGGTGGCCTTGACCAGGCCATGGAAGTGATGGGTAGAAGCATGAGTAAATGGAGGAGGGGTCTGCTTGGAGGAGAAAGGAGCTATCATGGGCATAGTTTTAAGTAGATCTATGCTGCCAGATATAGGCTTGAAGGTAGAAGTTAAGGTGCCCTGAGTTGTGGAGAGGGAAGAGCTTGAAGATGCTGCAGCTGTGACTGAAATTCTGGAATATGAGGAGCCTCCAATCTCGCTATTGTGCAGGGGCCCCAAAGTCGGTTTTAACATGAGGTGAGCAGAAGTTGCATCAGGAGGTGCAGATGTGGAAAGATGGGGAGTTGGGCTACTCACCATTCCAAGCAAAGTACTTTGGACGGTGGGTGGTGCAGGTGGGTCTGGGGGCATGGGAGACCTGTCAGCCTGAGAGGTTGAAGGCAGCCAGGTGGTGTCAGTAACTGGTGATGTGGGAGAGGTGGGGGTCAGCAGGATGAAAGTAGCTGTGGGCTTTGAGTCTGGAGAGGTGCCTGGAAGGAGCTCTGACTGTGAGCACCCTGGTGGGGTTGGTAGGCTAGGTGTCTTCAAAGGAGAATGGGCCACACTGGTTGCCTCTCCCATGGACTGTGGGGAGGTCAGTGGACCTAGAGACTTCTGCATTTTTCTTAAGTTTTCCAACTGAGGATTTGCCCCCTGGGTTAGATCTGTTTCTGAGGAAGGCAGAGTGAGAGATAGGGAAGGCTGAATAGCAAGCCAAGTCTCAGGGACAGGGTCTGTGGTGACCTCAGTTGTATCTTCTCTCGCGTTGGTGCTCCACTGTAGTTCAGTTTTCTTCCCCAAGGTCAAGTCCTCATCAGAGACTGCATAACCAAGCTGGGGAAGTGGAATCTCCAACAGCAGGTTCTCAGGACTAGACGGCAGCTGTGGAATCTTTTGATTTTGCTGCCCAGAACTTCCAGATGCTCCTGGGGACTCAAAATCTGATACCAGTGGGACTGGAGAGTAAGGCCGATGACCACTTTTTTTCTTTTTTATTGGCCACTCTGGTGTCTCGAATGATACACTGGGAATACTTCTCTTCCAAGGGTCTGAGAAATTCCTGGAAGAGCTGTAAGAGCTGGAAATAGCATTCCTTTTGGAGCTGAGGGGGCCACCTCTGTATATGCTGGCCAAGGAGCTCATAGAGGAGCAATTGGGTCTCTTAGTCAAGCTGTGATCTGAGCTGCAGGAATGGAGACTTCTCTTCAGCGGCCCAGGCCTGGGCACAAAAGAAGTGAGGGTTCCATTTTTCATCAGAGGCTTAAATGCAGATGGTCTGGTCTCTGGACTCCTTCTCTTACTGTCCAAGCCCTCAGGGAATAGTGGTTCTTCCAACCTCCCTTTCCCTTTTCTGCACTCTCTGAGGGCCCTCAACACTGTCTCCTTTGAACACGGATCTGAGGGCTCCTCAGAGGGTGGGGGTCCTGCAAGGGCAATTACATCTTCAGGAGAAGTGGAAGGGGGCACCCTCTGGTCGGGAGGAGTGATCTTGATGGTCACTGGGCTCCAAATTGGCCTAGGATGTCGAAGAGACCAAATAGTCCGCTTTAAGTAAGTTTCCCACCAGTCTGAAGGGAGAGGCCCCAGGGTGGAATTCTGGGACTTCTTCATGGGAAAGCGCCTCCAAGCCTCGTTGGCCAGCCACGTGGTTGGATTGGCAGGATCCAGGTTTGGCGACCTCCTCACAGGTCTATACCGTGGGGCAGGGTGGGCGCGGTGGACTAACTGAACCCGATGAACTTGGTGAAGGGGCTGAGTTGGCCTGCGTTTCGTGGGCCTCTCGGGCAAGTCGGTGCGCACCTGGGCTGGGGACGAGGGCGAAAGTCCCAGCTTGCTCAGGAAACTGCCCATGAGGAAAGACGAGGCGCGGTCAGTGGCTTCAAACAAGGTTTTGGCTTCCGAGGTTTCGGACATCTGCACAATCGGACCGAGTCGAAGAGCGCAGTGTTCGGTTGACGGTTGGGATTCACGCGCGAGGAAAGCGCGAGTCTCAGGGTGCTTGGCAGTCTCCAGACCCGGCACCCGCTGGAACGGGGGACACGAGGGACTTCAGCAGTCCCAGTAACTTGCTTTGCTGTTTTGAGACCTCAGCGGGGCGGTCAGACCTTTTGCTCTCTCTTTGTAACTCTTTGCAGCGAGTTACAGTACTTGGCGCGGGGAGAGGAGCTCGAGAGGAAGCGCACGGCCCCACGCCCCTGGCGTCGGCAGCGTCTGTCTGGGACCCTGTGGTCCGGATTCACCAAGTGGCGCAGAGCTGGAATAGAGTGGGTGCACAGTTTCCAGGCTGAGACCATTATGGGCCTCGAAGGTACAGGCTCAGGGGACTCAGGGCCCCGGCGCAGATCTGTCTGCCCGCGGGATCCCCTGAGTCTGAGTGGGGAGCACTATCCGCGCCCCGCGGGGTGAGTGCGGGCGGCTTTCGCAGTTGTGCAAGACTGGAGGTCTGGACCTGTGTATCTGTGCCGTCCGGATGGCATTTGTGGCACTAGCAGTCGGGAAGGCAGCTGATTGAAGATCCCGGCGCTTCTCCCTTTCTGCAGCTCTTGACGCTGCCAGTAGGTGTCAGTCATTTGCCGCACAGCCACCTTTGAGATCCACCTGTGTCTCCCAGCGGCCGAATCCAGGTTTCCTTCCTGTTCGCACTTGGAAAACTCATGGCGATTGCCATCAGGAGTGGCCTCAGAGATCCGGAGTGGACGAACGGGAAATCGCGTCTTACGGCCCAGAACCTGAGCCCTCCACAAACACTCGGCTCAGTCCCTTGCTCAGGTCACCTCCTGTTCTCTTCTGCTCTGTGAAAGGCACTTGTTAAGAGAATGAAAAGACACGCCACAGACTGGAGAAAATATCTGCGTAATACGTATGTATCTGCTGAAGCACTGGTATACAAAACATACATAGAATGTTAAAACTCATAATAAGGTAAAAAATTAATGGGCAAAATATCTGAACAGAAACCCGCCAAAGAAGATATACAGATGGTAAACAGTGTAAAAAGATGCTAAGCATCATTGACATATGCTATATGTCAGTGTTCAGCTATATATAACTAAACATCAGTAAATACTACTGATTGCAATTTAAGCATCAGTAAGATACTATAATTGAAAATTGAACATCAGTAAGATATTACTACACACCTATTCAACTGGCTAAAATTCAAAACACCATATGCTAAGGAGGAGGTGGAGCAACAGGTACTCTCATTCATTACTGATGATAATGCAAAATGGTACAGCCACTTTGGAGGACACTGTGGCAATTTCTTACAATGCTAAAACACAGTCCTACAATACAATTCAACCACCACAATCCATGTGTTTATCCAAATGAGCTTAAAGTGAGTGTCCACATAAGGACCTGCACATGAATGTTTATAGAAGTTTTATTCATAATTGCAAAAATTGGAAGCAACTAAGAAGTCCTTCAACAGGCAAATGAATAAACTATGGTATAACCATACAATGCAATATTATTCAACATTAAAAAGAAATGCACTATCAAGTCATGAAAAGATATAGAGGAACCTAAAACCCACATTGCTAAGTGAATGGAACCATCCAAAAAGGCTGCATATGACTTCAAATACATGACAGTCTGGAAAAGGCAAAACAATAGAGACAGCAAAGAGAGTGCAACAGTGGTTTCAGGAGAGGAGGTAAAGAAATGTGGGATACCATTAAGCACACCAACACACACAAAATGAAAGCACTAGGAAAGGAGACAGAGAAAGGAGTAGAAAAAATTGTCAAAGAGAGTGGCTGAAAACTTCCCAATCTAATTGAAAAACATTAATCTACACATCCAGAAAGCTCAACAAATTCTACATAGGATTATACAAAGAGTTCCACAAAGAGACATGTCAAGTAAAAGCACTGAAAGACAAAGACGAAGAGAAAATCTGGAAAGTAGCAAGAGAAAAATGACTCATCACTTACAGAAGAATCCTAAACAAATTAACGACTGACTTCTCATGTGAAACAATGGAGGCCAGAGGCAGTGGGATAAGATATTCTTATTCTTTTTTTTTTTTTTTTTTTTTTTTTTTTTTTTTTTTTTTTTTTTGAAGATGGAGTGCGTCGCTGGTGTTGTCCAGGCTGGAGTGCAGTGGCGCAATCTTGGCTCACTGCAAACTCTGCCTCCCGGGTTCACACCATTCTCCTGCCTCAGCCTCCCGAGAGTAGCTGGGACTACAGGCACCCGCCACCACTCCTGGCTAATTTTTTTGTATTTTAAGTAGAGATGGGGTTTCACTGTGTTAGCCACTATGGTCTCAATCTCCTGACTTTGTGATCCACCCACCTCGGCCTCCCAAAGTGCTGGGATTACAGGCATGAGCCACTGTCCCCGGCAGGATAAGATATTCAAAGTGTTCAACAAAAAATACTGTCAGCCCAAAGTTCTATATCTAGCAAAGCTACCTTTCAAAAATGAAAGCAAAATAGACATTCCCACATAAACAAAAACTGAGAGAATTTGTTGTTAGAAGACCTGTCTTAGAAATACTAAAGGAAATTCTTCAGACTGAAGGTGACACCATATGGTAATTCAAATACACATTTAAAACAAGAGCACTGGTAAAGGTAATCACATAATTATAAAAGACAGTATAAATATGTACTTAACTGATTCAAAAAGTAATTGTACAAAACAATATACATATTATGCATCTGGGGGCCTATAGCATATAGAAATGTAATATATCTGCTAATTTATTTGGATTTGTTTTATGCAAAAGGAGGTGGGTGAGAAGAAAGCTGCACTGGGCTAAGGAAATAACTTAAGACAAATTTATAGGAATAAACAAAGAAACCAGAAATGATAAATAAGAGGATTAATATAGAATAAGCTCTCTCTATATATATATATACACACACACATATTTTTTCTCCTCTTGTTTCTCTCAGCTTATTTAAAACACATAAAATTACATAAAGTAATAATTGTAATAATGTTAGGTTTGTAATATTTATAGTTGTAATATGTATAACAACAATATGATTAAAAGGGAGAAATAGGAGAAAGAGCTATATGGGAGTGAGATTTTTATATCTCACTGGAATTAAGTTAGTATAAATCAGAAGAAATAATTGAAAATTTATAGTGGAAAATCATCAAAGAAATTAAATGCTACAGTATAAAATATTTACTTAATGCAAAATGGAATATAGGAAGAATAGAAGAACCAAAAAGGCATGAGATAGACAGAAAATAAAAAGTAAATACCAGACAAATCCAAATATAGCAGTAATATAATTGTAATAATAATATTACATGTACATATATTAAGCAATTCAATCAAAAGGCAGAGATTGTCAGGGTGGATAAAGAAACAGTATTCAACTATCTTTTGTCTAGAGAAGACACCATTTACATTTAAAGATACAAGTAAATTGAAAGTAAAAGGATGTAAAACATGTCATGCAAACTTCATCCAAAAAAAGCTGTAATGGCTATACTAATAGAAAAAGTAGACTTTAAAACAAATAATGTTACTAGGGACAAGTAAGGACAAAAAGGGCTAATCCATCAGGAAGATATCATAATTATAAACATCTACGCAATTAATAAGAACACCAAAATACATAAAGACAAAAGTGACAGAAATGAAGAAAAAAATAGACAATGCAAAAATAATAGTTGGAATCCTCAGCCCCACTTTCAATAATGAATAGAACAACTACAAAATGGTCAGTAGGGAAACACAAGACTTGAAGAATGCTATAAACCCAACTAGACCTAACAAATATTTATAGAATCTCCATTAAACAGCAGCAGAATGTGCATTCTTCTCAAGAGCATATGGAACATTCTCTGAGATAGATCCTATGCTAGGTCATAAAACAAATCCAAATAAATTGAAAAGGATAGAAATAATGCAAATTATGTTGTCTGATCATGATGGAATGAAATCAGAAATCAAACACAGAGAAATTTAAAAATCCACAAATATGTGGAAATTAAATTTCTAAATAGCCAGAGGGTTAAAGAAGAAATATTAAGATAAATTAGAAAATACTTGAGATAAATGAAAATGAAGAAACAACATACCAAAACTTATAGGATTCAGGTAAATTAGGGTTTAGAGGAAAATTTATAGCTATAAATGCCCATATTAAAAAAGAAGAAAGATATCAAATGAGTAAACTAAGCTTTCACCTTAAGACACTGGAAAAAGACCAAACTAAACAGAAGCAAAATTCAGGATAACAGTGAAATTAATGAAATTAGTAATAGAAAAATGTAAAGAAAATCAGTGAAATGAAAACTAGCTCTTTAAAAGTCAACAAAATTAGCAAACCTTTAGCTAGACTGTACAAGAAAAAAAGAGAACCGAAATTATTGGAACCCAAAAATGAAAGAGTGAGCATTACTACTAACCATATAGAAATAAAAAGACTATAAAGGAATGCTGTGAAAAACTGTATGCCAAAACATTAGATAACTTAGATGGAACAGACAAATCCCTGTAATGATGCAAACTACTGAAACTGACTCCAGAAGAAATAGACAATCTGAATAGATCTATAATAAAAAGATAAATTAGTAATAAAAAACTGTATACAAATAAATGTCCAGACCTAGATGGCTTCAGTGTTGAATTCTACCAAACACTTAAAAGAATGAATACCAACTCTTCACAGACTCTTCCAAACAACAGAAAAGGAGGGAACACTTCTCAACTCATTCTATGTGGCCAGTACCAGTATCCTTATACCAAAACCAGGCAAAGCCATCACAAGAAAACTACAGACCAATATTTCTTATGAATACAGACATAAAAATACTCAACAAAACACCAGCAATACGAATCCAACAACATGTAAAAAGAATTAGATATCATCACCAAGTGGGATTTATCCCAGAAGTGCAAGATTGTTTTAAATTCTGAAAATCAGTTAATGTGATACACCATGTCAACAGAATAAAAACCAAAACTACATGATCATCTCAAAAGATGAAGAAACACATCTGACAAAATTAAACACTCTTTCATGATAAAAGTCTCAACAAACTAGAAATAGAAGGGAATTTCTTCAACCCCAAAATACATCTACAATTGCATGGAACCCTTGAAAAACTAGAACAAGGTTGAAAGACTCACAATTCCTGATTTCAAAATTTACTATAGAGCAACAGTAATTAAAACAATGTTGCACTGCCATAAGAATAAACATATAGATGAATGAAATCTGCAGTTGAGAGGTCAGAAATAAACCCTTATGTCTATGGTCAACTGACTTTTTCCAAGAGTCCAAGACTATTCAATGGGAAAAGAACAGTCTTTCCAACAAATGGTGCCGGGACAAATTGATAGACATGTGCAAAAGAATAAAGTTTGACACTTACCTCACACCATATACAAAAATTGACTCAATGGATTAAAGAGCTAAATATAAGAGCTAAAACTATAAAACCCAATATTTGGGAAACCACTGCCTTATAGAAAGCTTATACATTTGTACTACAAGGCAAATACAGGAATGTTTATAGCAGTATTATTTAGAATATAGAAAACCTGGAAGGTATCTGAATGTGTATTCACAAAAACAAACACCAGAAAATAAATAAATTAATTGTGATATACCTGTGCAGGGGAATACAATACCACAATGTAAAGTGAATGGTCTCCAGGTACATTCAATAACATGGATGAATATCACAAACCAAAAGTTGTGGAAAAGAAGGCAGACAAAGAATAAAAAGACAATATAGATATAAAGTTCAAAAACTGGAAAATAAATTTTGTCTTTTGATTCATACACGTGAGGTGTATTAGTATCAAGTAAGGAAAACAGAGAGCACACTGATTATTTTAACAGGATGTATTAGGTGGAATTGGTAAAATGGGTATTGGAAGACTAAAAAGGCAAAAAGGAACAGTAGCAACATCATGAAACAGCTACCACCCCAAGAGCTGAGAAATACACGTGCAAGAGGTGAGGTTATTAGAAGCTCAAAGCTTGGAGAAAGAGACTCAGTGCTGAAGCCAGATCTCTGAGGAGGGGTCACTGGCCAGATGGTGCTGTGATCTTCGAGAGGATATAATGAGGCTGGTTCTGGGAGTGTGGAAAACAACACTGAAAACGTGAACTAATTGCTGCTGGAACTTACTGCTGCTACAGAGTGAAGTGCTGCTGGGATGATGCTAACAGGAAGAGAACAACAGAATTGAGAGTTTGTACTCTCTTTTCCAGCCTTCCATTGTCCTTCTAGAGTCCTCCACTGCTAGATTCTGAGAGAGGGTACAGGGTGAGGTTTGCAGTCCCAGCCCCAGCTTCACAAAGCAGAATGTAGAAGTGTGAACAACATTGATATAAAGTTCAGAAACATGCAAACTTAACATATTCTCTCATAATGCATATATATGTGGCAAATCAATTGAGAACAGTAAAAAGAATGATAAATATAAAATAATTATTCTACAGAGGAAGAAAGGAAGATGAGATTGAGAAGGGCAGATTTAGGGCTTCAAAGTATTGGCAATATTTTATTTCTTCACTTTTATTGGGTAAATTTGTATTTGCAAAAAAAATTTTACTTTTATATATTGCATTTTGTGTGCATGTCATTTGAATGTACATTCGAATTTTCACAGTAAAATATACTTTATAATATTTAACACTTAAGTTGTTGGAAGCAATTAAAATACAGTAAAAATTTTAAAATCTTAGGAAAATCACTTTGTACATACCAATTAATATAGGTACTGAGAATTCAATTAAAATTGAATTGACTCATTAAACAAAACAGTATTAAGTTTGCTTTTAAGGAAACTTCAGAAATATAAACCTGCTCCAAATGAAAAAAGCCATAGCAGCATCTTAAGGGAAAAAATATTCTTTGGGAAGATGCAACAAGGCCCAAGCAATAGTAAAACTTGCGGTAATTTTATTGGCTGAGTGAAATTAAACTGATTAATTTCTCCCATCACAGTCCTAGAGCCTTGGGGAATGCAGCAGAAAATTCTATTGCATTGTTCAGGCAGGAAAAAGTGTGTGTTTCCAGGTGGTGGCTTTGCACCTTCAGTTAATAATTCTAATAAATTCACCATGATGATATTTGGCATCTGGAAGAGCTATTTGCAGCTTCTCTGGATGCATCAGAGCAATCCACCCTCCACAAAGGCATGTGCACTAAGGATGACAAGTCAAAACACAGATGAGCCTTCCCTAAAAGGGAGGGAGCCAGCCTTGGCCTCTCTGCACAGCACAAGAGTATCTGCCTGCAGTTTTGGGCAGCAGCAATCTCCTGTGGTAAATAGTCTTCAAAGGCCCCTGCTCTGAGAGTTCAAAGGCAGTTTAAGGATTCTTGAAAGCTTTTCCTTGTCTTATTTCTCCATGTATAGAAGGGCCTCATACGTGATTTAATGTTCTGCTGTCATTGTCTTGAAATTCTTAGTAATTTATTAACAAGAGGCCCCTTGTGTTTTCGTTTTGCTTTGGTCCCCCCAAATTTAACAGCCAGTATAACTCCTATTCTTTCTCTTCCAAAATTAATGTAATTCAAGCTTTCTATTTTCCTTCCTCTATTTCAGTCTTACTTCATTAATTTTGGTTACCAAGTACTGACTGTTTACATTTTTGTTCTTTTTTAAATTTTTCTCTCTTCCTTCATTTCTCTTTTTCTTCTCTGCTGCTTATTTTCTCCGTAGTGGTTAACAGGATGGGCTCCACTGCCTGGGTCAAGTACAATTTTGCAACATATGAGCTGTGAGAACCTGGGCAAGTTACTCAATCTCTTCTTGTCCTCATCTGTAAATTTGGAATAATAATTTTACCTACCTCACAGGATGTTGTGAGGGTTAGTTATGTTAAGTATCTGTAAAGTGTTAGAACATTGCTTACACATAAGTGCTCAGCAAGTATTTATTAAATAAGTAACCTTATCTTTATATTCTTTCTCTATATATTTCATTTTCTACTTTGATATTCTTTATTTTAAAAATTCTCCCCATACTTTATATACTATTTTGATATTATTTAATCAAGCTTTAGTTAATTTCATGTATTACATCTCCTCAGAATTTTTATTCTTCCTATACTTTATACCTTAAGTAATTTTTTAAAAATCCAATTATGGATTTCTCTTTACTTCTCCATTCTGGATAACCTCTTCTTCTGTACTGTTATAACTTCCCTTATTTTTCTCTATATTGTATTGGTCCATGTTTTCACATTTGAAATGTTTTCAAATTTGTATTTGAAATGCTTTGCATAGTTTCCAGATATTTTATATTTTTTTCTTACAACCACTTCTCTACAAAGCTCTTCTCTTTCTATGATTAAAGCTCACAATATTCCTCAGGTGGTTTTGGTTTTCTCTGACTTCAGAAGTGGATTTGTATGACTTTTATTCTTTTGCTGTCCTTTTACAATTTTTTACACAAAACTCTCCAAATTCTAGCATTCTTTTTTTTTTTCTTTTTTTCTTTTTTTTTATTTTTTTTTTATTTTTTTTTTTATTTTTTTTTGAGACCGAGTCTCGCTGGAATGCGGTGGCGCGATCTCGGCTCACTGCAAGCTCCGCCTCCCGGGTTCACGCCATTCTCCTGCCTCAGCCTCCCCAGCTGCTGGGACTACAGGCGCCCGCCGCCAGGCCCGGCTAAGTTTTGTGTTTTTTTTTTTTTTTTTTTTTTTTTTTTTTTTGTAGAGATGGGGTTTCACCGTGTTAGCCAGGGTGGTCTCGATTTCCTGACCTCGTGATCCGCCCACCTTGGCCTCCCAAAGTGCTGGGATTACAGGCATGAGCCACCGAGCCGGGTCGCATTCTTTTTTTCTCATTCTGTATCTTCTTTTAGTATTGTTTCTTTCATTACTATAGTGTCTATTTCTTATCGTACACTTTCTTTTCACTGATTTTCATATCTTATTTTTCTTTTTTCTCTCTCTTCATTCTTTTTATCTTTATACTGCTCCCCCTCAATTTCTATTCCCTCTCTATTCATACTGTCTTATTTTATTAAATGTTTTATATTCTTTTACAAATCATCTTTATATTTAAGTTGAAAATGTTTTATATTCTTTTTATATTTTATTTTATTTTATTTTTTGAGATGGAGTCTTGCTCTTGTTGCCCAGGCTGGAGTGCAGTGGTGCTATCTTGGCTCACTGCAACCTCTGCCTCCAGGGCTCAAACGACTGTCCTGCCTTAGCCTCTGGAGTAGCTGGAATTACAGGCATGTGCCACCACGCCTGGCTAATTTTTGTGTTTTTAGTAAAGACGAAGTTTCATCATGTTGGCCAGGCTGGTCTTGAACTCCTGACCTCAGGTTTGTATTCTTTTTAAATCATCTTCTGTTAAACAATATTTCTGATTTTATTTTAACACTGCTTTTAATTATTCTTTTAATTTTTAGTATCGATAATTTAGAAATATATTTAACAATTCAGGTATTATTTTAAAATATATTTTCCCTCCTTGACGTCTTTGCTTAATTTTTCTGTTTTTTTTTTTAACGCTTTGATATTTCAGATTATCTTAAAGTAAAATCATTTGCCTTTTGTAAACATTGCTATTTTCATATTGGTTTATTACTTTACCTTCTTCTTCCCAAACTTTCCTTTGTAGGATTTTACATAACATGCTGTAAATAAAATGCCATAATAATTATATATTTGTGTTCTCTTTCCTCTTTCCCTGCATATCTGGATACTAATTTATAACCTTTGTCTCCTTTTCAAGCACTTTCTCTGACTCACTTATTGGTTGCTGTTTATTCTAAAAGTGTGTTCACAACTTTTCTATATTTTAGCCATCACCAATACTTTTCTTATCTTTTGGTAATTTAATTATGTTTCTTTTTAATATTTCCTCTTTTTTATTTTCTTTTATTGATACTAACTCTTCATTTTATTCCTTCTTTACCTACTTTTCTCTCTTCCCTTTTCGTTGTTTATTACATCTAATATATTTTTAATCTTCTTTCTATTTAATTCAATGTATTCTGAATTTTCTATCTTACTAATCCTGTTTTTCTTGTTTTGTGTGTGCATAAACTTTATTGAGGTATAACTTATGTACAAAAGAGTCATTTTAAGTTGTACAGTTTCATCATTTTGACACACACACACAACGTCACAACCACCTCAATCAGAACATTTTCTTCTCCCCAAATTTCCCACATGTTCTTTTGCAATCAGTGCACCCTCGACTTGGGCCCAGTCAACCAATGGCTCTAATTTCTATTACATTAGTTGTGACTCATAAGATTTATTATAAATGGAGCAATAGAGTATCTCTTCTTTTCCGTCTGGCTTCTGTCTTTTTTTTTTTTTTTTTTTTTTTGAGACAGAGTCTCACTCTGTCACCAAGGCTGGAGTGCAGTGGCACGATCTCGGCTCACAGCAACTTTGCCTCCCGAGTTCAAGCGATTCTCCTGCCTTAGCCTCCTAAGTAGCTGGGATTACAGATGCGCACCACCATGCCTGGCTAATTTTTTTATTTTCAGTAGAGACGGGGGTTTCACTATGTTGGCCAGCCTGGTCTCGAACTCCTGACCTCAAGTGATTCCCCCACCTCGGCCTCCCAAAGTACTGGGATTACAGGCATCAGCCGCTGAACTGGTTCTGCTTGGCTTCTTTTATTCAGAGTAATGTTCTTCAGATTCATCCACATTGTTGTATGTATCAGTGGTGCATTTCATTTTATTGCTGAGTAATAGTCCATTATATGAATATATCATTGTTTGTTCATTCACATATTAATGGACATTTAGGTTGTTTCCAGTTTTCAACTATTTCAAAAAAAGCTGCTATGAAAATTAGGATACAGTTCTTTGGGCATGTCTTTAAATAGATAAAAACTGTCCGGTGATTTCCAAAGTATTTGAACAACTTTACATTCTCACCAGGAACTTAAAAGTTTTAGTTGCTACACACCCTTGCCAACACTTGGTATTTTCAGTATGTTAACTTTAATAACTTTAGCCAGTCTAGTGGGTGTGTAGTGGAATCTCACAATGGTTTTAATTTACATTAGCCTAATGAATAAAGATGTTGAGCATTCATTATTGAATGCTTTATTAGCCATTCATTCATCTTATTTTATGAAGTATTTATTGAAACCTTTTGCTCCTTCCTCTTCCTCTTCCTCTTCTTCTTCGTGACTGAGTCTTCCTCTTTCACCAGGCTGGAGTGCAGTGGCGCAATCTCAGCTCACTGCAACATCTGCCTCCCAGGTTCAAGCGATTCTCCTGCCTCAGCCTCCCAAGTAGCTGGGACTACAGGCATACGCCACCATGGCCAGCTAATTTTTGTATTTTTAGTAGAGACAGGGTTTCACCATGTTGGCCAGGATGATCTTGATTTCTTGACCTTGTGATCCACCTGCCTTGGCCTCCCAAAGTGCTGGGATTACAGACGTGGGCCACCGTGCTCAGCTGCTCCTTATTTAATAGGTATTATGTTGTTGTGAGGTTGTGAGGTAAATCATATAGCCTAGATACAGGTTTATTGTCAGATATATGTATTACAGATATTTTCTAACAATTTTGGCTGTCCTTTTCATCTTATTAATGGTGTTTTTTGAAGAGCAGATTTTAATTTTAGTGAAATTGTATTTAACATTTTTTATTGTTAGTGTTTTCTATGTCCTAAGAAAATTTTTCTTACCACAAGATTGTGAAGATTTTTTTCTTTTTTTTTTTTTTTTGAGATGGAGTCTCACTGTCACCCAGGCTGGAGTGCAGAGGCATGACCTTGGCACACTGCAACTTCCATCTCCCTAGTTCAAACGATTCTCCTGCCTCAACCACCCGAGTAGCTGGGACTATAGGCATGCGCCACCACGCCTGGCTAAGTTTTGTATTTTTAGTAGAGATGGGGTTTCACTATGTTGGCCAGGCTGGTCTCGAACTCCTGGGCTCAAGCGATCTGCCTTCCTCAGTCTCCCAAAGTTCTGGGATTGCAGGCATGAGCAGACTAGATATTTTCAATTGTCCTATCTTCAAGCTCAGTGGTTCCTTCTTTCGCATCCTCAAATCTGCTGTTGAGCACCCCTAGTAAATTTTTAAACTATTATACTTTTCAACTCTATAATTTCTATTTGATTCCATTTTATCATTCTATCTTTTTATTCTCTTTATATGTTTATATTCTCTTTACTTGTTTATACACCATTCTTTTGGTTTCATTCAGTTCTTTGTTCTTGGTTTCCTTTAGCTCTTTGAGCACATTTAAGACAGTTGATTTAAAGTCTTTGTCTAGCAAACCCAATGTCTGGGCTTCCTCAGGGATAGTTTCTGTCCATTTCTTTTTTTCCCTGTGAATGAGCCACATATTTCTGTTTCTTTATGCCTTGTAGTTTTTTGTTGAAAAGTGGACATTTTGAGTATTATAATCTGGAAACTCTGGATATCAGATGTTTCCTCCTCCACAGGGTTTGCTCTAGTTGATTTTTGATGTTTGAGGATTTCAGTCATCTGTTTCTTTAGTGAGTTTCCCAAACTATTTTTGCAAAGACTATATCGCTTGTCATGTGTTTTCACTGAAGTTACGTTACCTTAGCAGTCAGCCAGTGACTTGACAAAGATTTTCATAACTATCTAGAGGGAGAAAAAAAACAACACTCTGGTCTTTGCAGATGGGCTCTGAGCTGGCGTACTCCTTATCTCTAAGCCAAGCCACCTGCAACTCTGCCTTAGCTATCATCTTCTGCTTGTACGGACTCCAAAGATCAATCAGAGGTACAAGCCAAAGGTTCTCTTAGGACTTTTTGGAGCTTGCATCTGGCCCTGGGCATGCAGGTTGCATTTCCACTTCCCTGGTGTCTAAGTCTGAGGTCTCCAGAGAAACAGAATCAATAGAATGTGTGTGCATGTGTACAGTATTCTGAATACTGCAGGGCAAGCTGGAGACCAAGTTTATAATATACCTTGCTGTAAGGAAACATAGAAAGTTATGTAATAACTAGATGGTAATTCAGTGTCAGGAGAAGGGCTGTTTATCCATTAAATGAAAAGGACTTCATCAACCCTGTTGGCTAACTGGAAAGTAAATTTATTTAATACCTTATTACATTTGATCACTTTGTCAACTTCAATTAAACCTTTATTACATTTGTAAAAATATTAAATATGCTTGCTAAGCAAAGAAAGTTTTTCAGAACAAGCAAGTTTAGCATTTAATGACATAAATTACTCAGTAGTTAACCATATTCTAGAAATACATTTTATTATTCATAAAATAACAGTGTGGTACAATTAGTGCTCTGAAAAGTGGATTCATATTCATATATTGCTATTTATAGGTTATAAATATTACCTGTATATAAAAAGTACAAAATATTTCCAGTTATAAGTTTACAATTAAAATACAATACTGGAATTTGAAATAAGATTGTTTTTTATTACATGGGAAACTGTCTTTAAAATAGAACAGACTAATCCTAAAAAATGGGCTAGAACAAATGGTAAAAATGTGTATGCAAAGCCCAACTGCCACGTAAACTTAATCTGCTCTCTAGATATTTGAACAATACATGGCATCCAGCCTCTGGAAATCCCACAAAAATGTAATGAATTCATGTATAGTTGAGTATTTGTCCCTCTTTCATGATAGATTTGTCCCTCGTTCATGATAATTTCCATGTCAAAATTGAAATTTCTTTCTAAGAATTCAGTGATTGCTAAACTTTCATATGTGGAATATATTTATGCTGCTGTTTAGGCTGTGCTGGCTTTAATCAAAAGATCCAAGAAAACCGTGAATATTTTGTATTCAAATGACACAACACTGGGAATCTTACCTGTCTTTCAAACTGGCATTGGGCTCATGGGGAACTTATTGCTATTCATTACATGTATGTACATCTTCTTATTTCAGCCCCATCAGAAGAACCCCTTAGATGTGATTCTTATGCACCTAACTTTGGCTAACATTATAACAATTATCATCAGGGTGTTCCATATATAATATCATCCTTCGGAATTAGAAGTACTTTTGTTGATACCTGTTGTAAAACAGGGCTATACATTTATAAAATGACATGGGGCATTTGAATACGTACTTCTTCTCTCCTGAGTATATTTCAGGCTGTTATTATCAGTCCTTGTCATTCCAAGTGGGCGTGGCTCAAACCTCAAATCTCCCCATAATTTTTTCCCTTATTGATTTATTCCTAAATAAACAACATGCTAATCAATATGTGGGTCATTATAAGCATCATAGCCACCAGCAAATCCACTAATGTTGGACTTGGATATTCTCTGATATACTGTAAAACAAACATTTTATATACTACCATGCTATGATATTTCAAAGTGCCATGTTTACTCAAGGTTTCCTCTTTTTGTTCCTCATGATTTGGAGTAGTTTCTACATGGTGACTATTTTCTTAAGGCATCAAAAGACGGTCTTTCATATTCACAGTATCAGTCTCTCTCCACAGTCTTTTCCTGAAACAGAAGCCACTCATGTTGTCTTCTTGCTGGTGAGCTGCTTTGTTTTCTTTTATGGGACTAACGTATGTCTTTCCACTTACATTAGCTCTATATATGAGAACAGCCTAATCCTGGAGAACATTACTAGCTTTGTTTCATCTTCCTACCCAATTATCTGCACTTTGATATTGATTAATTATGATAATAGAGTTTCCAGATTAACCTGTGCCATTTTAAATATGATTATTTCCCCCTGCTTACCACACAGCTTTCTATTGCATCAAAGGAATCCTGATAAAAATTATTTTAACTACAAGAGAATGTATTTTAAATTTTCTGAGTTTAGAAA